>NC_081543.1:2484484-2495079 GCF_901000735.1 Corylus avellana
TATATATATATATTTTGTTTTATTATAAGTGATTCATGTTACGACATGATTGGTGCAGACGTTACACATAATGGATTTTGCCAATTTTTTTAACGGCAGGAACCTTTTTTTTTTGCTTACCTGTAACACCCCCAAAATTGATTAATTAAAATAATCAACCCAGAGCATTATTCGTAGTACATTCATTTGATTAACTTGTGATTAGCTTGAGTCACTACACCATTACTAACTTATCAGAGTAAACTATAGCGGAAAGCGGAAAGAAAATGATCTGATACCATTCTAAATATGTTCACATACAACAATGACTAGCATCAATTTCCAATATAAAGCTTCCCTTCTAATAAAACCTTGACTAAGTTGGCTATTCACTTGACATCTTCATCATAGCGAAATACTTGCTCCAAAAGTTCACCAAACCTATTAATCCGCAAAACACCGAAGTGTTTCACAATAAAAAATGATTGTGTAAGTCTACAACTTAATAAATAAATTGTCACGGAATTTGTTATACAATGAATCTTAGGTAACTTAAACTTTTTCCATACACTTCCGAAAAATATTAGAGAATGACAAGAGCTTTATAAAAAATTCAAAGGTTTTGACTTTGTTACTACGCCAATAAAAAATGATTTTAATGTTTTAAGAGATTGAGTATAATTTCAGGGTCAATTCATAATTCAATGCATAAGTCATGCTAATGGAAATTTATACTTAATAATATAGGGTTTAGTTGTAACTTTCTTCATAATATGGTTTATCCAAGATTTTAACTCATTCTCAACAGGGCTGAAACTGTTTTGAGTGACCTATAGTACAACACTAGTGTCCCAACATTGTTGCATATCGTCCATCAAAAGTAGCCGATCAAGTCCAACCCCGAGTGATCCATACCATTAATGACATTCGTCCGTAATAACCATCAATTAAACATGGTTGTTTCAGTCACACTATAAACTATTGGTACCAAGTCAACACTGGACTGAATTGGACTATAAAATAAAGCGTAAATATTGCACTGGTGTCTACCATTACAACATGACAACTTACCATATATTGTTCAATTATTCAAAATATAATTATACTTTACAATCACATTATTTGATAGAAACATTAGGCTCATAACATAAATCATTAGGTTCAATCAAAGTAAGGAATATTTGGAGAATATCACTGCCTAAGTTGATTTTCGAGGAGTTAGACCCTCTTTTAAAGGGAGACTTTTGGCATGATCATTACCACCCTCTACATGACACGTTTTTTAAGATTTCTGCAAAGATTATTACCAGGTGTATTGTTGCCTCTATTCTATCGGAGATCTTAGCTATTCTTTGTGAAAGAAACTACTAAGATAGTGACATAGAGATTTACATGATTTGGTCTATGACCTATATCCATTGGATAATATCTCCATAACCCCACGTAACCTCTTTCCAAAGGTGTCAAAATTATATCAAATTTAAAACTACAATATCTAAATAATTCAATTTTCCAATAGATTTTTAAGTGCGTGATTAAGGTTTCACATGCTATAAGTAGTGGTTTAATACAAGTTATGCAAATGAGAAGCAGGTGCCATGGTTAAAAAAGTTATGAAAGGGCTGCTTGTGATAATAATGGCAATATAATGTTGGCCATTCGTGTTCAAGTTATGATGAAAGCAGACAACCCTTCATTTTCCTATCTCTCTCCCAATCAAGCCCCTTCTCCCGCTCCTTTTCCGCGTTCCCTGCCGATTATCTACCTTTCTTCGAATTATATTGATGCGGAATCTCAAAGGAATACTTCTCGGAGAAGAAATAGTCACAGGAGAAACAGAATTCCAGGTTCAGACTTGACAGAAAGAAAATGTTTGGATGATTGCTCAAAATTAATAAAAGAAGGATTATTTTCCGGTTCCCTTCTGGAGGTTGTCTATAAAATGTGCATCAGAAAGTGCTTGGGGTATAAATTGCCATGGATGTGAGTACCAAGATTGGATGTGGTAAAATCCCCAACCCTTCACTCTCTCTCTCTCATTTCTAAAATTAAAATCATTAATCAATGCATGATTATACATTCATTACAATATCAAAATTTCTTAGTTTTTAGGGTGGAACAAAGAAATTTTTGTGCTAGCTAGGGAAAATAACCAAGAGAAATAATAATAATAATAATAATAATAATAATAGAAACTTCTTCACTAATACAATTATGATATGTTGCACTTCATAATTAAGCTCTTTAATTTGTTTCACTTGTGGTGTTATTAATCTCTTTATCTTCTTTTTTTTTTTTTTTTTCTTTTTTCTTTTTTCCATTAATATAAGCTTGCATGCAATATGGCCAGATCAAGGTATATATATAGGTTGATTCACATACATATAGAATTCATATGGGCGTTTGTTAATGTGGCAGATGCAAATAAAGGTGAAATCCATATGGAATACTTGCGATAGCAAAGGTGGGAAGAATAACTATTAATTAGTTGCTTTCAATATTCGTTACTCTCTCTGTGTTCATTTTGCTTTAGTAACTGTCTTGTGCACTCCCTTAGAGAGGATTGATCGGGTCATTTGTTTGACCTATTTTCTACTTTAGTTTGTTTACTTATACTGTTGATTTTCGTTGTTGATTTTTGTTTTTGGATATGTTGTAGGGGAGCCCACCTACTTTCGATATTTCTATAACTTGTAATTCTTTTCCTATTTGATTAAAAAAAAAAAAAAATTGTTTTGAAATTTGCTATAGCAATTGCAATAGAATTATTAGTTGTTTCTCATTGTCATTTACTATAATATTGAATGAAGATAAGCATGTTATATATACAACATGCAGAAAGAATATAATCCTGAAATTGAAACCATACGAACGAGGGAATTAACTTTGAAGCTGCTTTTTCGATGAATTGAAAAAAATTTATACCAAACAATTTTATTTATTATTATTATTATTTTTTTACACATGACCTCTCCCATTTAAAAAATAATATACGAGAAGCTTTTCTTTTACAAAATAATCTCAAAAAAATTGTGCATAGGAAATGCCGGGTTTGAGGCTCTTGCGAAAAAAAAGTAGAATTTCAGCTGAATGTGGTTTAAGACTCAAGAGGAATGCAATAGATATAACTTAAGCACCGGAGCTTCTCTGCTCTCCAAATTGGCAGATCCTTTGACGCTCTTACTACTTTGCAGATAGTTTATTATTAGTAAGGCCGTATCAAAAACTGCATCAACAATTCTTTTGTTAATACATGTACATGTTCATTTTCTTTATTTGAAGTTGGCATGGAGCTTCTGACCTTGGAAAATTCACAGGTCTATATGCTTGTGTATTTTGGTTGTAAAATTTGAAGGTTTTTTTTTTTTTCTTATTAATTGTAAGAAAGCAGGGAAGAAGTCATGTTTTTAAACTCAGATTTGGAGCAAAAGTGTAAATAATATTGAACATCCACCTTACGACATTGTCAAAAGAAACCTGCTATGCATCCGTCTCTTTTTTAAATTTAATGGTGGATTTGAAAAAATAATTTAAGAAAATTTCATTTTATCCTTTAACTGTCATCATTTTTGCAATGTCTCTCTAAAGTTCAATTTCTCTTAATTTAGTGTGTCCATCTTTCAATTGGTTGCAATCTCACTCATCCATTAACTTTTTCTAAAATACCCCCATTTATTTTAGGGAAGAAAAAAAATTACAGAGATTAAGACGTTGGTCCAAATTTAACAGTATTTACAAAAATAGCCTTTGTAAAATTTTTAAATATTTATTTTAAAAAGATATGAATTTAACGGAAAATCCTAACGGATGAGGGACATTGAAAAAAATGAAAAGTTCGATACACTAAATTGAGAGATTTTAAACTTTAAAGGAAATATTGCAAAAATGATGACAATTTCAAGAGTAAATGAAATTTCCCCCAAAAAAAAATATATAAATGGAGATGCATGGATAAGAGATAGAAAAATAGCATTTCTCTTGTTAAAAGTTATAAAGGCACAATGAATGTGCATGCTACTAGTAAGGCTTACACGGTGAGGAATAAGTATATATACATTAACTCATCTCACTATATTTGATCCAACTGACACTAAACTTTATGTTTATGTTATAGTTAAATCACTACCATCTGAGCGGTTTTATAATTCTTGAATTCACGAGAGTCGTCGTTGATAAGCACTTATCAGTGTCGACTTTTGAGATAGTGACGACTTTGATAATGAACCCTTATCACACCAATAGCAGAACAATCACAACTCTATAAAATACTTCAAAATGCATATTTCATAATAATTAATAATCGGAGGACATCAGCTTTAAATAGGCATCCACTTTTTGATAAACTAAATACACAAGAAAACTAATATTAATTACTGAGCTGCAGCACGACTCTTATTGGCCACTGTTCCTTGTTGCACTCCGCCAACCACTCTATAATTTCTGAGAACCATAAATGCTAAAGAGAAAAGAGAGAAGGGTTGGGGATTTTACCAAAGTCCAATTCCTGGGGGAGATATTACTGCATGTTCTTCTCGGCATTGTTTGACACAGATCTGATAGCTCCAAAGGAGCTTCTCATATTGGAATTTTTTTTTCTAGTTTCCTTTTTTGGTTAGTGAACGCCCTCTCGCACGTCAGTTCACATTCTTCTTGTGGTGTTCTGATTCTTGGTTTTTTAATAGGATTTTTTCTCTTTTTCTTTGGACGAATTCGAGATTTAGCATCATGATATGGATAGACGGTTGGATGGGGATGTGAAATAGGAGTGAGAAGGGGGGGGATGATTGAGAGAGAGAGACGAGAAGGAAGGGTTATTACTTATTAGCTTGCACCGCAGCTCGAACAAGGATGACCAATACCACCACCATCATCAAAACAGATCCTTTCATAACCGTTTTAGCCATAGCACTCTTCCCTCCTTTGAATTAATTTTTTTGTTGTTTGGAATTCTTGTATTAAATCACAATTTATAGCATTCAAACCATTAATGTTTGTGTGGCCATATAGAAAAGTTTTACACGTAGTTTTCTTTTCTTTACTTTACTTTTTAATTTGTGTCTTTTGGTTTTAATTAAAGTCATACAATTTAATTTTCAACTCGTTGATTGAGGTAACATAAACACCATTGAGTGTAAAATGATAAATTACTTTCCAAGAATGCATATGGTATCCCTTCAATAAGGGTACGTAATATAAAAGCACACATTGTGCAACGTGAATCGCAATCATGTTATAAATACTTCAAAGGACACAATATAACGATCAAATTAGTTAAATATGAAATGGTTTTATAAGAATATTGGGTCAATATATACCAAAGAATTGTGGTGATTATGCCATAACAAGGAGCCATTCTTTTGGCAAAAATATAATCATTCTTTTGGTGATTATATATATGTTATTATTAAATATATATAGGGAAAAATAAAATAAATAAAAAAACTCAATTCTGACAGCTGTTTGCGATAGAGCCCCAAAGGGGGGGGGTGCATATGGCTCGACCACTCTCAATTCTTTTTTTTTTTTTTTGTTAAAAATATATATAACACTTTACCCCAAGGGCATTTTTTGGAGATCAAATTGTTAAAAGTCATGTGACGTACGTGACTGGCATTATGTCAAAAAAAAAAAAAAACAAGAATTAATTGTGTAGAAACTTCTTCACTAATACAATTATGATATGTTTCACTTCATAATTAAGTTTTTTTTTTTTTTTTTGGTTTCACTTATGGGGTTATTTGGGTTGAATGCATAGCTTGAACTCAGAATAATTACGCTGAGATCAATTTGTTATTACAAGCCTTGTTATTAAATATATTAATCTCTTTATCCCATTTTTTTCAAGTATTGAAACTTGCGATAGCAATGGAAATAAGAACTATTAGTTGTTTCTCATTGTCATTTACTATAATATAATCATGAAATTGAAACCATACGAACGAGGGAATTAATTTTGAAGCTTCTTCTTTTCGATGAATTGAAAAAAATTTATACCAAACAAATTTTTTTTTTTTGTTTACACATGCCCTCTCCCATTTAAAAAATAATCTACTTGAACCTTTCCTCTTACAAAATAATCTCAAAATACTTGTGCATATATAGGAAATGCCGGATTTGAGGCTCTTACTTTTTTTTTTTTTTTTTTTTTTTTTTTTTTAAAAAAAAAAAGAGTAGAATTTCAGCTGAATATGGTTTAAGAGTAATGCAATAGATATAACTTAAGCAGCAAGATTTTTCTGGTCTTCAGATTTGCAAATTCTTTGACGCTCTTACTATTTTGCAGATAGTTAATTATCATCAGTCAGGCCATATCAAAAACTGCATCAACAATTCTTTTGTTAATATATATATATATGTACATGTTCATTTTCTTTATTTGAATTGGCATGAAGCTTTTGACCTTGGAAAATTTACAGGTCTATATGCTTGTGTATTTTGGTGGTAAAATTTTAAGTTATTTATTTTCTTATTAATTAGAAGAAAGCAGGGAGGAAGTCATGTTTTTAAAATCAGATTTGGAGCAAAAGTGTAAATATTCAACATCCATCTATTCATATTTAGGAATACAAAGTGATTGTTTAGGCTGATAGGAAGATGTGAGGTCTAACCTGTAAAATATTTAATTTAAATAAGATAAATTGACGGAGTTAAAGTTCAAATTCAGAACATTTAGCTCTAATACCATGTTAATTCATTAGTTATTCTAAAAACTTAAAATGATATAAAAATTCAATTTTTTATTACTTAATCATTATTTTAGCATACTAGCAGTTGTTTTGGTGGATGATAAGGAAACTCCCCTTTTGCTTGACTCCTTCCTCAAGGTGCTAGTCAACTTTCTTGCAGAAAAAGAAAAAATAAAATAAAACAAATATTCGTCATAGATTAGATAAGCCAATAGTCATGCAATCTTTTTTATTTTTTTTATTTTTATTTTTATTTTTTATGTATATTTAAAAGAAAAAAGGCAAAAGATTGACCTAGCCATAATGAATAGGAAAGTCATAGCTAGGTAGCCCTTTCAGTTTCATATAACAAATGGAGTGCAAACAAGTTGGCATACCTACCGATCATTGGTCACAATTTTTTTTTTTTTTTTTTATATCCGGCCATTAATTTTGGTGAACACCCATTCAAAAATATCTTAAATTATTTAAATTATTTTAAAGGGTAGTTCAATTGATTGAAAATCAAGTCTCATAAAGCATAAATTATTAGTTCAAATTTTCTCCCATTTTCTTTTTTCTTATGCGAAATAATAATAATAATAATAAACTTAATTAAGCTCCGTGTTCTTGTGAAAGTAACATCATGGGATGTCAGAGAAAAAAAAAACAAAAACACTAAAAAGGAATGATACAGCCTCAACTTGGGCCAACTTTGGACCAACTTTTTTCTTATTTTTTAATTTAAAAAAATAACAAAATTAAAAATTAAAAAAAAATTCTGAATAATTTTTATTTTGGTCCTTCTTTTATTTGGTATTTTAAAAAAAAATAAAAATTATATTTTCCTTCGTAATAATGACCAAAATAAAAAATAGGTAAAAAGCGAATGGTAGGTAAAAAATAAAAAATCGTCTGTCAAGAATGGGATTCGAACCCATGCCCTTTCGGACCAGTACCTGAAACTGGCGCCTTAGACCAACTCGGCCATCTTGACTACATGTTAATCTGATTAAGAAAACTTTAATTAGTATAAATTCTATGAGCAAGATTCCGAACCACCTCTAATTACCTCAAAACCAACGCGGCTTCCCGCGCTCTTCAAAACCTATCTTTCCGACTTATATAGATGAATCTGAATGAATTCTCTCATCAATCAGAGCTTCCGGACAAAATTTCCACTCTTCACTTGCAAACTCAAATCCTCGCTTGCCGTTATCGAAAACCCATCAGTTTTTCTCGTCGAACATGAACAGAAATTACATAATGTCACTCCTTTCGACCCGTTTCAGTTCTTCAATGAGCATAGAAAATCTTGGCACTGCACCGTCAGAAATACCAAAGTTATACATACCCACTTGCTCAAATCAGCTGCACTACATTCTAACATCTTTGTCGCTAATTCTTTACTTGATTGGTACTGTAGATCTGCTGCCATGGGTGATGCACTCAAGCTGTTTGATACAATAGCTCAACCGAATGTTTTTTCTTGGAATATCATTATTTCAGGTTACAATCGGAACGCTTTATTGGAGGATTCATGGAAGATTTTCTGTAGGATGCATTCTTTAGGCTTCGAGCCCAATGAGATAACCTATGGGAGTGTTCTTTCAGCTTGTACTGCTTTGCAGGCTCCAATATTTGGTAAGCAAGTTTATTCGGTTGCGATGAAAAACGGGTTCTTTTCAAATGGTTATGTTCGGGCTGGAATGATAGACTTGTTAGCCAAAAATTGCAGCTTTGAGGATGCCTTGAGGGTGTTTCATGATGTTTCATGTGAGAATGTGGTCTGTTGGAATGCTATTATCTCTGGAGCTGTTAGAAATAGAGAGTACTGGGTTGCTTTGGATCTTTTTGGCCAAATGTGTTGTGGATCTTTTATGCCAAATAGTTTTACATTTTCAAGCATTTTAACTGCTTGTGCTGCACTTGAAGAACTCGCTATTGGAAAAAAAGTTCAAGGGTGGGTGATTAAATGCGGTGTGGAAGATGTCTTTGTGGGAGCTGCTATCATTGACTTGTATGCCAAGTGTGGAGATATGAAAGAAGCTGTTAGGGAGTTCTTGCAGATGCCAATCCGCAATGTAGTTTCTTGGACTACGGTTATCTCTGGCTTTGTGCAGAAGGACGATTCTATTTCTGCCCTCATGTTCTTTAAAGATATGAGAGAAGTGGGGGAGGAAATAAATAATTACACTGTTACCAGTGTACTTACTGCATGTGCTAAACCAGCCATGCTTGATGAAGCAATCCAAATCTATTCCTGGATATTAAAAACTGGGTTCTATTTGGATGCAGCGGTGGGGGCTGCTTTGATCAATATGTATTCAAAAATAGGAGCTCTTGATCTATGTGAGCTGGTCTTTAGAGAGGTTGGAAATGTAAAGAATCTGGGTGCATGGTTTGCATTGATATCTGCTTTTGCTCAGAATCAGAACCCTGGAGGAGCCATTGAAATTTTTCTGAGGATGTTAAAAGAAAGTGTGAGACCAGATAAGTTTTGTACATCTAGTCTTTTGAGCATTATAGGCTGTTTAAATTTAGGGAGACAGATCCACTGCTACACTCTTAAGACTGGGTTAGTCTTTGATGTTTCTGTTGGTAGTTCGCTTTTCACTATGTACTCGAAGTGTGGTAGTTTAGAGGAATCCTATAAAGTTTTTGAGAAAATCCTTGACAAAGACAATGTTTCATGGGCCTCAATGATTGCCGGTTGTACAGAACACGGCTGTGCAGATCGAGCCATTCAGTTATTTAGGGAAATGCTGTTTGAAGAAATTATGCCTGATCAGATGACCTTAACTGCAACACTTACTGCATGTTCTGTTCTTCATTCTTTACAGAAAGGAAAAGAAATTCATGGTTATGCTCTTCGTTTTGGTATTGGGAAAGATATAGTTGTTGGTGGTGCACTTGTGACTATGTACTCGAAATGCGGCATCCTAGAATTGGCAAGTAGGGTGTTTGATATGCTCCCTCAAAAGGATCAGATTGCATGCTCCTCTTTGGTTTCGGGGTATGCCCAAAATGGGTACATTGAAAAGGCCCTTATACTGTTCCGTGATATGCTGATGTCTGATTTGGCCATTGACTCTTTCACAGTCTCATCCGTGCTTGGGGCCATTGCACTTTTGAGTAGATCAGGCATTGGGACTCAACTGCATGCCTGCATTACAAAGATGGGTCTGGAATCAGATGTTTCTGTTGGAAGTTCACTGGTGACAATGTACTCAAAATGTGGAAGCATAGAAGACTGTCATAAGGCATTTTATCAGATAGAGAAACCTGATTTGATAGGTTGGACAGCTATGATTGTCAGCTATGCTCAACACGGGAAAGGCGCTGAGGCTTTATGTTTTTATGAGCTTATGAGAGAAGAAGGAATTAAACCAGATTCGGTGACTTTTGTTGGAGTTTTGTCCGCTTGCAGCCATAATGGATTGGTTGAAGAAGCCTATATCCATCTTAATTCAATGGCCAAAGATTATGGAATTGAGCCTGGTTATCGTCATTACGCCTGTATGGTCGATCTTCTTGGCCGGTCAGGGAGACTTAAAGAGGCTGAAAGTTTCATCAATAACATGCCTATGAAACCTGATGCTTTGCTGTGGGGAACCCTGCTGGCTGCTTGCAAAGTACATGGAGATATTGAGCTTGGAAAGCTAGCAGCCAAAAAGGTTATGGAGTTGGAGCCATGTGATTCTGGAGCTTATGTTTCTTTGTCAAACATCTGTGCAGAGATAGGCCAATGGGAAGAAGTCCTGAAGATTAGAAGCCAGATGAAGGGAACTGGGGTGAAGAAGGAACCGGGTTGGAGCTTTGTGTGAAACGCAATTATGCCATGAATAGTGAGTTTCCATGACGTGATTTAGATCTTTTGGTTTTTTGACCATGTAAGGTTCTCATGGAATTAACCCTTACAATTTGTAGAATAAGGAGAGTTGATAGATT
>NC_081543.1:2495669-2495877 GCF_901000735.1 Corylus avellana
AAGTGATTACATCCGAATCCAGATATATATGCTTTATCAGTTTGTTTCTCAGCAAAGGATATGAAGGGTGTGCCACAAGAGGTTTTGGCACCGTTTCTATCTTTTATTTTCTCTTATCAAAACTTTTTTTTTTTTTTTTTTTTTTTCAATTTCATTAAAACGTAGAAGGAGCACAACCCTAATATACAAGAAGTTAATAAAAAAAATA
>NC_081543.1:2495897-2544521 GCF_901000735.1 Corylus avellana
ATACTTGTTTTCTGGCATCTTTTCATTTTTGCTAAACCAATCCAACCTTCAAAAAATAAAGACAAAAAGGAAGTATAACTGGAGGAATCCTCTATGTCTGCTCAAGTTAGAAAGGGAGGAAACAAGCCCACCGGTGAGATTATAAGGTACCGCATTTAGAGCCAGTCAAGTCCTATGGAGGGTAAATGACCAAAAATGAATCACCCTCAAGAAACAACACACTACAAGTTTGTATTATTGTCTTTGCTGGTTTGGCTTTAATAATCATTGCGATCCAGAGATGGTAACATTTTCATGCTCCATGTCCATTAGAAGGATACCACTTGATGCTGCTAGTCTGAGGCATGCTTCCAACATATTCTGGATATAAGACCTGCAACAACGAGTGGCAACCCAATTATATTACAAAGTTTATCATATGAACAACCCCCACTCAAGAAAGTAAGAGAAGTCCAATTCGACGCAGAAGAGCACCAGCAATTTTTATTAAAATGTTTTTCCAACACAGACAATCGCCTCAGTACTCAATTTACTATTTGATTTCCGCTTTTTAGCTAGTTATACCACCTTTATCCTTTTTTCTGTGTTTAACAGATAATAACAGGTATTAGTAACAAAATAATAAGGCCAAGGTAAGAGAAGCAGAGCTTCATAATTTTTCCAGTCGAATGGAAACCAGAAAAGTAATTAAAATTGCTTTCAAGATAAGCTAACAAGTAACAAGGAGCAGTGAGCTATATAAGAGAGCCAAAGCAGGGCACTCATATTCAGATTTCAATTTAACAAGAAAAAAACACAAAAAAGGCAAGGTCAGTGTATAGTAAGTGTGGCATGTTCACAGATGTTTTATCTCTTAATTATAAATGACAACCAATTATCAATATGGACATTCTAGATGCGATTGACAACGGGGTAGTTAAGAGAAAAATAGTGGGATTGAGTCAAAACAAGTAGAAGGTCACTACCCAGTGTTACCACATGCCATGCATAAGCTAAGTTAAGAGGTAAGGAATGAAAGAGGAGGAATACCTAGTGTGCTGTAGTACTTCTCTTCAGATGTGACTAGAGCGCACTGTCTAAAGAGCTTTCCACTTGAGGCTTCTGAGATTGTGGAATTAGCAACAGATCATGATTCAAGAGCTATAATTTCCACTTTTGAAATCAGGATACTGGTCCATCAACTTTTAAAAACCTCATTTTCCGCTTTTGAGAAGACTTGGTTGGAAGCTTTTTCTTTAGTAATTTTCTATCCCTAATGCCATCATATAGAACTTCATAAGCATAATAAGTTATTTGACATTTCTTCAATAAATCTTCTACAACAATCTTTGGCGCTGCTACCTCCTTTTTATCAGCCTCAAAAATTGCATTCACAGCCTCAGGGACAATGCCTTTGCGCACCATGAGGTGGATGATACCAACTGCCTCATGAACTCTATGCTCCACACACAGACAATTCAGTACCCGTCCAAACGTCGCCAGCGATGGAATGAACCCCTTCTCAATCATTTCCTTGAGAAAAATGTACCCGGAATCAACGTCCCCCGTTTTGCAGAAACCATCAGTAATGACACGGTACGTGTAACTGTCTGGGGCAAAGCCTTTGTCACCCATCTCACGAAAAAGCTTTCCTGCCATATTAATATTTAGCTTTTCTGCAAAAGCATTGATCATGATATTGTATGTCGCTGTTGTGTGGGAAACCTCATATTGTTGTTCCATTTTTCTAAATAGCTGGTAAGCTCCATCCAGATCACCACTAGAACAAAATCCATCAATCAATGTGGCAAAACTAACAACATCTGGAGTCAAACCCTTGTTTTTTATTTCCTCAAGTAAGTTCAATGCTTCATTTACTTTTCGAGCTTTGCACAGGCTTTCTACGACTATGTTATATGTAATAATGTTAGGGACACACCCTTTCTCCATCATCCCATTGTAGGTGTCCATAACATCTTCAGACTTTGCAGCCTTGCAAAGCCCATTCAACACTGTATTATAAGTGATCACATCAGGAGTGACACCCTGACTCCACATCATATCTACTATCTCAAGTGCGTTATCCAACTTCAACTGTTTACAGTAACCATCAATCAAAGTATTAAAGGTAAATATGTCAGGAAGGTAGCCTTTGGAAATAGCATCCTTCATGAGATTACTGGCGTCTGAGACACACCCCATCTTGCACAACCCATTTATAACTAAGTTGTAAGTCCATATATTGGGGCTGCAACCATTTTCTGACATCTCATTGATCAGCTGCAAGGCCTGCAAAATTAATCCCTGCTTAGACAACCCTTTGACTAAAGTATTGTAGAGAACAATACTAGGTTTTAATCCTTTCCCCAATGCCTCATTAAATACAGCCATGGCACGGTCTATGTCACCATCATGGCATAATCCATTGATGAATGAGCAATAAGTAAATTCATCGGGCACAAACCCCTTGAAAATTGCATCATTAATAATGTTATCTGCATTTTGGATCATACCCAGTTTGCAATATCCATCAATAATACTGTTGTAGGTAAAGCCATCAGGCTGCAGCCCTTCATTCACCATTTTATGCAAATAGCGCTCAGCTTCCACAACCTTAAGGTTTTTACACAAGCCGCAAATCAACGTGTTATATGTGACAACATCAGGAGTCAGACCACCACTCTTCACACCATCCAATGCTTGAACAGCCTCATTAAGCGCACCTTTTTTGCAAAGCCCCTGGATGAAGATATTGAATGTAAACAAATTCGGCATAACTCCCCTCTTTAGTACCTTGTTGAGAAGTTTTGCACTTTCTTGGACATCCCCCTTCTTACAAAGCGTATGTATAAGCTTATTAAATGTGGTAACATCAGGACAAATACCATGCCTGAGCATCCCTTCAAACAATTCATATGCCTCAACTTGAAAATTCTCTTCATAAAACCCACCAATCACCGTACAATATGCAACCGCATTTAACTCAAATCCCTGGTAATCCATGTTATTAAGAAGCCTCAGTGCAGCATGAGGCCTACTTGTTCTACAAAAGGACTTTATCCTACTGGTGAAAGAATACACATCTGGAACAATCCCTATATCTCTCATCCTCAGATACACTTTGTGGGCTTGATTAAAATACCCATGTTCAACCAGTATATTCATGATTGCGTTATAAGATTGAACCAAAGGCTCACAATCATAAAAATCCATCCTCTCAAACACATCCACGGCCTCTTGAACCTTCCCTTTCCTTCCATAATTCCTCATGGCTCCAATATAGACACCTTCTAGCAAACTATTATCGATATTCATCCTCATCTCCAAGATCACACTCTCCATTGCCTCAAACTCCCCGTGAAACCCAAGCTTCTCAATCATGCATTTATAAGTTAACAATGTGTGCTTGAACCCATTTTCCTTTTTCACTGAATTGAACATTGCAAGCGCTTTAAACGGATCTTTTTGATATTTGATGACTGCGGCGACATGTTTAGGAAGTAAAGCAGGACTCATTCCAAAAACACAGCTAATAATAGATAATCACATTAAAATCCCCAAACCCATTAAATTTTGAAGCTTATCTTCACTTGCTTCAGGTTTCAGCTATCCCATATACCAAAATAAAGAAAAACCCACAAAAGATTATTATCCAAATGTGGTTCTAACGAACGAAACAGTAAACACTATGCCGTGAATGAGTGAAAGAAAAACTCTTACATGTTCTGTTTGGTTGGTGAGAAATTGTGGGAAAAGAAAAAGCAAAACTGAAACTTGAAAGTCTCTCATCTTCAATCACTGGTTCTCAAGGAAGGAAAAGAAAGAATGCATTAAGCTAATGGAGGGTTTTGAATGGAGGGACTGCAGAGAAGAGAAGCGTGAAGAGGAATGGTTCTCTGCAATGAGTTTGAGTCCTGTACTGGCTCTCAACCACTAACATCTTGCCATGTCATTAGAAAAGGTCGCGTAATTTTTACAAATTTTGTTGACAAAATTATCTATGTAAATTAAAGTGTAATTTCAAAGAATGCAAGGAAGGGTAGAGTATTTTCACTTATTCCAAGGACCAACAGAGAAAACGACTCCCGTGTAGTTTGGCAAAACTCAGACTTGCCTCTAGGCATTCGATTCAGAAAAAGTTCAGACATAGAGAATGGAGACGACGGGACAGTGGTTAGAGAAGGCGCTGGTGGATCTATGCCAAAGGGTAGAGACAGGTCTGGGTCTGGGTATGGATACCGATATGATATCGGGCTTGGTCTCCTACTGCGAGCTTGCTCATCCCCAGGACGCCAAAGAGTACCTTGACGTAATTCTCTCTCTGTCACCCACTATTTATTTGATGTTGTTTACTTGGTTATTGGGCTTTACTTTGTATTACAATTTCTGGGTCTTCCTCAAAATCTTTTCTTTCATTGAGATTATGATGAATTTTGGAGTTTAGTTTTTTTCTTCGGACCTGCTAATGTTTGGATAATATTTGGTTTCATACCGCTAAACTGAGATTTTTGTTGTCATTGTTATGATTAGAAAGAGTTTCACGGTTATCTTAGACATTGGTGCCTGATGTTAATTGGAGAAAACCCACTAAAGAAAGGTAGTTTAGCTTAGCTCAATGGTACCCAGATTGTGCTCCTGCAGTTTTTGATGGCCAATTGGGCAAATAATTTCCCAGCTTAGTCAGATTCTGATACACTATCTTATTCTTGAATTCAGCGTCATTACCAGTAAAACTTGGTAGCAACTTCATAGTGTCTAATGTGGTCATACCTCAAGAAGCAAACTTTCTCATTACACTATAAGACAAACTGTTAGACATAAATTTTTCAGGAACATTTAGATGATTTTCCTAAAGCTTGTTGGACATTTATTCTAAACTTTCTAAGGTTACGATGTGTTTCGTATTTTGATTGATCATAGGATGAATCCTTTTTCTTTCTTTTTTTCTTTTTAAGTTCCTTCGGTTGGTTTTGTTGCACAATTTTAACTTCTTATATTTTTTTCTTGTAATATTTTGACAAGTCATGTAGGGGTCTGCTTTGCATTTTCATGTATCAGAAAGGGCATTCATTTACTCTTTGGGCTGTTCTGTCAAGGCTATTTTGGCTTTCTTATGCACTCTTTGAAGATGTTAGATTTGTTTTTCATGTCTACAGCTTATTATGGTTTATAAAAACAAAGATTGGAGGACCTTTATGGAAGCTAAGGAAGCTTAAGATTAGAATATCATTCAAAGACAATTATCAAGAAAAAAAAAATGAAAGACTGAAAATTCTGGTTTAAATCAGACTTTTATTTTCTTAGGCTAAAAAGGCTAAAAGTTAATGCTAGGAATCCTGGAAGTTGATGCATGTAAATTCTTTTTGAACAAAAAAAAATAGAACATGTTTACGTATTATTCATCTTCCATGAAAAAAAGCATTTAGAATTAGTTGTTTTACTTGCCTCTTATTATGGTGCTGCAGCCTGCAAGGAAAGTGGAAACTGTTCTAAATATGTACTCATCTTCACCATTCAATCTAATTATGTCCATGCTTGTTGATTGACATTTTTTTTTTGTTCCAGTAATAGGTTTAAATGAGACCAAAGGGATAACTGCCAGTTGATGGGTATAATGTCTTCTCTGTAGCATATTTGAATAGTGTTAGTTCAGGTTTTGGCTCATTCGGTTTACATGTATGGAGTTGAAAATGAGTATTTTAGGAAGCAAGTTCTAGAGCATGTCCGGACCACCAGAAGCCGGGTCCGGACACAAAAACCAGAAACAATGTTTTGAAGGAGGGGTCCGGACCGCCAAAAGCAGAGTCCGGACCCCATTTCCAGAAACTGTCTTTTGAAGGAGGGGTCCGGACCGCCAGAAGCAGGGTCCGGACCCCATTTCCCGAAAGTTCATTTTATGAGGCCTGTCCGGACCTCAGATTTGCAGGGTCCGGACCTGGCTGACTTATTAGGGTTATTTTCTATTTAAACACGATTTTGCTACATTTATATGTACGTATTTTTGGAGAGCAAAATCAGAGAGCTTAGAGAGAGATATTGTTCTAGATTATTTGAGAAGGGATTAAATACGTGAAGCCAATCGGAGTTCCGGTGAAAGGAAATCTTATAGAAGAATTGTGCCAGATGTTCTGGAAAGGGCTACTGCGGTAGAAGTCAAGTGGGTCGCTTGTCGTGTACAAGGAAGAGTAAATTGCAAAGGTTTTGTAATTCTTCTTGTATTCCTTATTCTTCTTATAGTGGATTGATTTCCTGGGTTTGGCTGCCTCGGAGAGGTTTTACATTTAGAGAGTTCTCTAAATGGTTTCCTCTTTGTAACCAAATATCTGTGTTCTTGATTTTCATTGCATATCTGTATTTGGTTGATTATTGATTGTTAGGTTAGATCTTATTCCGCTTAATATTTGTGAATCACCTAGACATTTGAATAGGTGTCGTTTGGAGTCGATTTTAGAATTTTCAAATAGTATTGTGCATAGATATAGTACCTTGTACAATAGAATAAGTTTAGACTGGCTTTGAAATTTGAATGCCACACAGATAACTTGATATAATTTATTCTCGCTTCTCCTTCTGGGGTTTATTAAACATATCACATGATTCTTGCTGAAGATAGCTAGAATAAAAACATGGAAGGGAAACGACTCTATGGCTGAACATGAATGCAATAGCAAATAAAGAATTGAACATAATGAGGGAAAATGTTGCTAAGTTTGCAGTCTGGCAGAATTCCTATTCCTTGTATGCTGCAGAGATTGCAGTCAATATTTATCCTTATTTTTCTTCAGATGCTACACAAGCCTATTCTTTTGCTGCATCAGCTGTTGAAAGCTGAAAATTCTAGTTTCTATTTTCCTATACAGAATATTATTGGCCAGGAAGTGGGCAAAACTGTCATTGAGGAATATTTACGGAGGAGAGGTCACTCCGATGTCAGCAGCAGCACCCCAGGTGTTCCAACTTCAAAATTACAAGCCTATGTCAAACCCCGCTCAGATGAAGGTTCTGTCAGTGGAACCAAGAAACCATTTAGAACACCAAAAGTGGTTTCAGTCCCCAGTTCTCAGGCAGTACCAAAAAAACATGTAGCGTCCAGTTATCAGGAAAACCAGGTCCCATCTGAGACAAGTGAGTCAAGAACCATCCAGAAAGGTAACCAAGTTAATTCTAAAAAGAAGAAAGCTGGGAAAGTTGTTTCACTTGCAGAGGCTGCCAAAGGGTCAATTGTATTTCAGCAGGGGAAACCATGCTCATGCCAGGCCCGTCGACACAGGCTGGTGAGCAATTGTTTATCCTGTGGCAAGATAGTTTGTGAACAAGAGGGAGAGGGGCCTTGCAGTTTTTGTGGTGCCCTTGTGCTGAGGGAAGGGAGCACATATGCTGGTCTAGATGAAAGTTTGCCTCTCCATTCAGATGCCGAAGAAGCTGCTGAAGCATTTGCAAAGAGGCTCGTTGAATATGACCGGAACTCTGCAGCACGTACAACAGTTATTGATGACCAGAGTGACTACTATGAAATCGAGGGGAACAGTTGGCTGTCAATGGAGGTATCCACTTTCTCTTCAACCTGTATAGTTGAAGCATATGGTAGTACTTTTAGTAATACTTTTATGTGCGTACTTCAAATTCACTTGCAAATGATATTTTTCCTACACAGGAAAAAGAACTTCTTACGAAGAAGAAAGAGGAGATTGAAGAAGCTGAACGGGCTAAACGAAATAAAGTGGTAGTGACTTTTGATTTGGTTGGCCGCAAGGTATCTAATGCTTCCCCAGATGCACTGTCTTATATTCGGTTGTCATTTGGATTAGTTGCTGCATGAATTTCTATTCAGCCAGTTGGATTTGGCGTTAGTATGGCCTTTTCATTTAAGTGCTGTATTTTTTGAGAATTTCTACTGAACTCCTCTCTCTCTCTCTCTCTCTCTCTCTCTCTCTCCCATACCAGCTTTTGTTAACGCGCGCACACAGGATTTTTTTTTTTTTACCTCTTCTCACGTCTTGTCATAGATGCTCATAAAGCTCTCTCATATGCATTGTCCATAACAAATTTTGGCCTCTTTCTTTCTTACTGGTCTTTGATTCAGATCTGCTCAGTCTGTAGGTGTATTCCTTTTTCTTATATCCATATACATATGTTTTGCTTTTGCAGGTTCTTTTGAATGAAGATGAAGCTTCTGAATTTGAATCAGAAAACAGAATATTACGGCCACCAGATGAAAGAGAAGTGAACCGTATTAAACCAAACCCCACTCTTAAGGTACAACCAGTCTTTGTGGACCCGGGCCCCAGTAAGAAGCCTGATAGAGGAAGACAACCAAACAAGAGCCTAACCGGCGGTTTATGCTTGGAGATAACAGGGAGGGTGCAGCATGATAGCAATGAATTGAAATATTTTATCAAAGACAAGCAAGTGGAAACAACTTCAAATGGGAAAGTTTGGCAACGGCCATCGGTGAATGCCGGTCCCCAAGTGAAAGATCATAGTGAATGTTCTCTAGATTATTACTGAGGTATATAGCTGGATTTCTAGGAGCTTTTTGCTCTCTTTTTTTCAAGTTTCAATACATTGGCAAGCACATTTTTTTGAATGGGCTACTGGGTATGCCATTTTGGCTGTTGCTTTGTGGAAATAGATCAAGGAAAGTACATAAGTTTCAGAATGTCACTTTGCTTCACCAATCTACCTTTCTGTTCATTGCATAAAATCTACTCACATGTTCCACCTACGTACGAAGGAAAGGGGGATAGAAACGACTGTCCTATTTTCTCAACAAAAAAAAAAAAAAAAAAGAAAAGGCATGGAGATGGAGCGAAGGGCATCAAAGGGGAAAACAGGGGTGGGTGCTAAAAAGGATAGAAGTATTTTTTTTCCACCATTACATATGCAACAGAGCAAAAAATATCCATAGAGCAAGTATCCTCTAGACTACAAATATAGTCAACATGGACATTTTTTACTTTAGCATCTATTTATTGAAATTATTATGCTTCATTCCAATTCGAGTAACGACATGTTAAAAACTACACCTCCATCTCACCCTCATTTCATTGGTCTGAAGTAGCAATGTTAAAAAAAAAAAAGAAAAAAAAATTAAATGCTGATAAGCACTATCACGTAAGCTTAATGGAATGGAGGTGAGATGAAATTATAATTTTTAGCATTCCTCTTCCAACAAATGGTGATGAGATGTTGGCCATTAACTTATGAAGAAGACATCCTACATTTTAACTTGGAGAAATGCTAAAATCTGCACTCGCATCTCACCCCATCCCACTAAGTTGCCATGATAGTATTTATTAGCTCTTAGATTTTATTTTTTATTTTTTTAACAATGGTTAATATGCACTGCCGCATCAGTAGTAAAATAGGGTGAGATAGGGATATGTTTTTTAGTAGATATATTATATACACAATTAAACAATTTTTTAGGAATTGGTAGGAACTGTGCCAATCGCTTTATATACATATGTATTCAGTGTCTTTGATTTTGGTGATAACCAATCGGACTTTAGAGAGAAACTATGGATTGAAATTTCCCAATCAATATGACCTAAAAAAACAGAGGGATTACATGTTCCAAAAAATCACTAAATAATTTCATAAAAAAATCATCATAACTCTATCCAAAACCATAAATTTGATCAAACGTCACTTTAAAAGCCAAAAACTCTTTTACTTAGCTAGAGGCCACCATCCTAAATAGTTATTCATTCAACTCTAAACACTTGTGTGTATAAAATAGTCATTGTATGAATAAAATAATTTATAAAACTTTTTTTTTAGAAAAATAATTTATAAACTAAGCTGTATGCATATGAACTTCTCATATTTATTTATTTATTTATTTATATTATAAAGTTTGTTTTAAAAAATTTAGGAAAGTAGCAACCAAACGTGGAGATGGCCGAGTTGGTCTAAGGCGCCAGATTAAGGTTCTGGTCCGAAAGGGCGTGGGTTCAAATCCCACTCTCCACAGCTTAATTTTTTTTTTTGTTTTTTTTTTTGTTTCTTTCCTTGCTGCCAATCAAAATCACCCACGTTATCCCCATAATTAGGAGCCTATAAGGTAAACTAATGCTACAATTTTATATGTTTTTACCTTTCATTTCAAGGAAATTTTGCAGGAATTTCATTTCAAGACTTTCATCCCAATCATCATTACAAATTCTAGTGTACAACTTTTCCTTCAATGGAATTTGTTCCTGGAAAGTGCAATACTATTACCACTTTGATAAACCTCCACCATCGGTGGAAGGGACGGATACTGACGAAACGAAATAACTTTTTTTTTCTTGCACCCCTTACATAGTACTATATTATTTTTGTATTAATATGTTATTATAGAGTGCAAGTATATATTGTGTTAATGTAACCATATTATATAATATAGTATATAACTATGACTCCATAAGTAACCATGACTATAAAATACGTGACTATAAAATACGTGAGTAACTAGTAGATCACTACCATTGAGTCTACTCTTTCCACCATTTTGGTTTTCTCCTTTTGGAAAGTTCTATTACGATTCCACACAAGGGATAAGTTTTACTTCCACTTTCTCAGTTAACCAACTCAATTCCACCGAGTAAGGGATGAGTTGTGCAATGGAGGTGGAACGGCCGACACATCCCTTACTTTGTGACATTCCATTATTGATCTTTCCTTATTCTTTGTAGGATCTAGGATCAAAGAATTACCGAGAATGACAATATAGTTGGCATCGTATGTGGGAATAAAGATCAAACCAATGATCCAATATTTCAAAGCACGACAAAAGTCACAATTATGATTATACAAGTTGAGTCAAGTTTATTCAAGTTATGTTAACGAGTCTAAACAAAGTTTATACGAGTATGTTTTGTTTAATAATCGAATATAATTTTGTAACGTATATTTTATGTTCACAATTAACTCATTTATTAAATAAACTGGGATAAAGTTAGGTCTTTTCAAGTTGAGCCGAGCCTCTTTGCCAACAGTTTTGTTTGTTTGTAGTCCTATGAACAAGTATTATCTCTATTTTATTCGGAACACAACTAGTATTCATTACTCATTAGCCCAAAATAGAAAAAGAGGAAAGCAATCACTTGAAATAATTACCAAAAAAAAGAAGAAGAAATAAATAAAAGCTTAACCAAGACCAACTTTGTTGAAAACTGAAGTGGCGGGATCTAATTGGCCAAACAACAAACTTCCATAGTTTTTTGCTTTGGAAGCGTCGGATATGTAACCAATCAAGTTGGATTGAATCAGAATCGGAGAAAGAGAAAGCAGAGGAAAGAAAACACACACAGAATCATTCACATTTACAATTACAAACGAAACTCTGTTTCTATCACAACAGTTGAGAAAGTCAGAGAGCGAAAGACGACTTTGAGCGGCCTCTGCAATCTCAACCCATTCGCCATTATCATCCCCTCACGCTGATAGATTACTCCTCTCTCTCTCTCTCTCTCTCTCTCGCGCGCCCGCGCGCTCTCGCTTATGGATTTTGAAAGATGAAGATGTGAATCTGATTTGACGGGGAACAAAAAGATTGCGCCTTTTTGACAATCTGAGATCCGTAAGCGTTCTGGGCCTCTGATTCAGATCTCTTTTCGCACCAATTCATTGTTGTTTCTCATGTTAATGATCTTATGCCTTCAATTTGATGGTGCTCTGTTTCCTTTTGTTTTAAATGTATCATTTTTCCTGTGTTAATTGATAGAATATCAGAGAGCTCCCCCCCTCGAATTCGTAATTGCTGCTCCCCTTTTAGGTGATGAGTAATAAAGAAAAATGATTGAACGTTATTGAATGCGTCTCTCTGTTTTCCAATTAATAGAAAATCCAGTTATAGTTAAGCATTTCAAGCTAAATAGTTGTTTTTTTGGCTCAGCTGAGAGGAAACCTTTGGGTTTTCAAGTTCCCAATTGATCAAATGTCAAATGTCAACGGCCAAATGTTACTTATCAAAGAAAGAAAAATTAAAGACCCAATATTAATTTTTGTTTTGTTTCCTTGATACTATCCTCGGATTTGTATATTTGCATACAAGACTGGTGCAATGTTCTTTAATGGTTGCCCTTGGTAGACGATGCTTGTGCCTGTTATTTTTACAATTTTTTTGTTTATTGTTTCAGCTCTTAAGGTTTTAGTAAGAATATTATTAGGGCTGAGATTATATTCTTGATTTGATTTTTTTTTAGTTAAATGTGACATAATGTAAAACACATAGCTTTCTTTCATGGCCATTTGTTGTAAATTTTATTTGGTTCATTTCTTTTTTTTTTTTCTTTTCAGATTTCTTTTTTCCTTTCTTTGTTGTAAGATTTGATCATTTCTGAAACCCAAAAATTCACATTTGGGCACAAACAGGTGATCAAACAATAATTTAGGAGTGCAGGTTGACCACAAACCACTTGAATTAAGAGAAAGTGTATATATATATATATATATATGTATGTATTTGCTCCAATAGAAGTTCACTCATTTTGGATAAGGTTGGATTGAAAAATTCACTTGTTTGTCTATTAGTTATATTTAACATAAAATTGTATATGTATGATGCATTTATGTCCTTTCATTGATGTAGAATTTCCAAATACTTTATAAAAAATCCAGATAATGGCGACAAAAGGGAACTCAGGAGACAATAGAAGTAGGAGTTCAATGTCAATTTTCATTGTAGTTGGTTTGTGTGGTTTCTTCTATATACTGGGTGCATGGCAGCGAAGTGGTTTTGGAAAGGGAGACAGCATAGCTTTGGAGATAACCAGACAATCAGACTGCAGTATTCTCAGCAATCTAAATTATGAAACCCATCATGGTGGGGATGCTGGGACAATTGATGAATCTGATGCAGAAGTTAAGGAGCTCAAGGCATGTGATGATCACTACGTTGATTACACACCCTGTCAAGACCAAATGCGGGCAATGATGTTCCCCCGAGAAAATATGAACTATAGGGAACGACATTGCCCTCCTGAAGAAGAGAAGCTTCAGTGCCTTATTCCTGCACCAAAAGGATATGTGACCCCATTCCCATGGCCCAAGAGTCGTGACTATGTGCCCTATGCAAATGCACCGTATAAGAACTTGACAGTTGAGAAGGCTGTTCAAAACTGGATTCAATATGAGGGCAATGTTTTTAGGTTCCCTGGTGGAGGCACACAGTTTCCTCATGGAGCAGATGCATATATTGATCAACTTGCATCTGTGATTCCACTGGACAATGGGATGGTTAGAACTGCTTTGGATACGGGCTGTGGGGTAAGTTAAATTTATAAAATATCCTCATTTGGATTTATCAGCTCTGTTTTTTATCCACATAGTGCTCTTTATATACCCATACTCTTATTTGCATCACACCTTCCCATTTTTTGGTCATCTTAATGTAATTCATAGCATTTGTGGATTCTTTGTATTTGCAGCGCTTCATACTTACAAATGCACTTCTTCTAATGGCTAGAACTTTTTTTTTTTTTTTGATAAGTAATGGCTAGAACTTATCTTTGGTTCATTTTATGTGATTAATTTTCCGCCACTTTTCTATGTAGTCTATTGAGCTTCTGTATGTATATATGGTTTCCATTATTTGTATTATAATTGATTTATTGCTAGTGGATGGTGGTTAGGTTGCAAGTTGGGGTGCTTACTTGTTCAAGAAAAATGTTATAGCGATGTCATTTGCACCAAGGGACTCTCATGAAGCACAAGTTCAATTTGCTTTGGAAAGAGGTGTTCCGGCGGTTATCGGCGTTCTTGGAACCATAAAGCTTCCATATCCTTCTAGAGCCTTTGACATGGCACATTGTTCCCGTTGTTTGATTCCATGGGGTGCAAATGGTGAGGATAACCATGATATAGTTTTTTATATTTTATATGTAATATGTTTGGAAGCCATTAGCTGGCCAAGTGCAATACAAGATAATTTTGTGATCATTCATCATTAAGTTCATGTATTAGGGACCCAAATTAAGCATAAAGCGAGCTGGATTTCCTTGACTCAGCTGTGGTGGCCATGAAATATCAAGCTTGACTTCTTCAAAGTTAGCTGAAAAGTTACTTGTTTGATTTCAGCTGGCTTAAGATGAGCATTATAGTCCCTGGACGCAGAATATAATCCAAAGTGCTCAATAGAAAGCTAAAATTACTTGTGGCAGGCAGATTGATATCAATTGACACATAACTTTTTTAATTTCTGATGAATTTCTGGATCTTTATGATTGATGTTGCTTCTTTTCTTTCCATTTTAGGTGCTGCAACTAATTTTTAACATCATTATTGAACTCCTGCAGATGGAATGTACATGATGGAAGTTGATCGAGTTCTTAGACCTGGTGGTTACTGGGTGCTTTCTGGTCCACCCATCAATTGGAGGAATAATTACCAAGCATGGCAGCGTTCTGAAGAAGAGCTTCAGGAGGAACAAAGGAAGATTGAAGAGACTGCCAAGCTTCTTTGCTGGGAAAAGATGCATGAAAAGGGTGAAATCGCCATTTGGAGGAAAAGAATAAATAATGACAATTGCCGTGATCAAGATTCTCAACCTACGATATGTGAATCTGAAAATGCTGATGATGTTTGGTATATCATTCTCTTTTTTCACAAATTTTTTGAATCTTTATTGGACAAGATAAATGTGTCTGGAATAGTTAGATGCAACCAATTATTGGCGCATTAGTCTTTTTTTTTTTTTTTTTTTTTCTCAAAAAAAATTTAAGGAGGTTTGATTTACCTCTTACACTTGTATATGTGCTTTGCGTTACTGGTTCTGACAATAATAAAATGGTTTTTCAGCGATGTACTTCTTACACTATATGCTCCATTTGGTGCTTTTTGGTTCTATAAGCATTGTGAATCTGGAAAGCAAACAAGAGTATTGTTGGATGACCTAGTATTTACATTATTAGGCTCTAAAGATATCTGAGAGATTTCGTCCAAAAAAAACTTTTGGGGTGTGAAGTGGTTGTATATTTGTATATCATGTATTTGAGAAGATCTTAAGCTTTTTATTTTTCCCCTTAACTTCTTCAATGACATTAATTGAGTTATCATGTAGCATTCTTTTTTGTGGGTGAATCTTGTAAATTCTCTCTGAAAAATCTATTTTCTGCTGGTGTCTAGGTACAAGAAGATGGAAGCATGTGTAACTTCTTATCCTGAGACTGCTAGTCCAGATGAAGTTGCTGGTGGAGCATGGAAGCCATTTCCAGAGAGACTCAATGCCATTCCCTTCAGAATATCTAGTGGATCCATTCCTGGAATATCTGTTGAGGCATACCAGGAGGACATCCGATCATGGAAGAAGCATGTGAATTCTTATAAGAGGATTAACAAGATCATTGATTCAGGGAGATATCGCAATATTATGGATATGAACGCTGGTCTTGGAAGTTTTGCTGCTGCTCTTGAAGCTCCCAAGTTGTGGGTTATGAATGTTATGCCTACAATAGCTGAGAAGGACACTCTGGGTGTTATATATGAGCGTGGATTGATTGGCATATATCATGATTGGTAACTTCTGGGATGTCTTCTCTGTTATGTCATTGCTTTGCAAGTATAACTGTTGAGTGGAATATTGATTTGTCAAAGAACCCTGATCTATTTAAGCTTAGACTTTATAGCAATCTTGATGATCCTTTTCCTATCATGTGTTCAATGTGATATCTACGCAATGAAGCCCCTTTTCCTACTATTTTGGGCTGGTTACGATAATCTTGTGTTCGATCCTGGGACCACTTTTTTATCTTAAATCACAAGCAAAAATGTCCTTCCCTGCTACCTTAACCTATGTCTCATCTGGTTTTCATCGTTGCTGCACAATGAACTTGAATCATGACACTCCTTGTAACAGTTGCAGTAGCTGTTACTAGTCACACAAATATGCCTCTCATTGTTTTTTCTAGTGGTGCTGCCTGAACAGTTTGATGTTGACTGCCCGACACCATATCATATAAAGCTTACCTGGACAATTAGCTTCATTTTGATTCTTCTCCTTCAGTTTCACTCTATAATGTCATTCTTCTTAGTTCAATTTATTGGGGGTGAAATATCCTTTTTTTGCGTGATTGTACCCAGATAACAGCCAATCTTTCTTACTTCTTTAGCAATTATTAATAAATTAAATTACATTTCATGTACTTATTCTAAAACCTACCTATTATACACCATGCTAAAATTTCTGTCGGTTACTCAAGCTGAAAATTCAACCCTACTCTAGTTTCATTAACTAGAGTTTTCATCAGTCACCTTGGAGATATAGTGAGTGGTCGACCTGATATTGTCAACAATCTAGACTCTGATTGAATTTTTGAAGTTGATGTGTATTTTCAAGCTAAAGTACATGTATCTGTTGATTGTAATCAAAATATCCAATGCTCTACTCTGTATGTATTTGACCCATTGTTTTTTAGATAATACAGCATTTGGTTTTGGAATGTTCTTTGCTTTAGGAAGTGTCTTTTTCCTTCCACATTTTGAACTGGTTCTGTAATTGGGGATTGTTATCAAAAAATTCTCTAGCAAGATCGATGACTTGTACATTCACATTCCATATCATAGACAGTACCTTGTATAGTATGTCTGTGTGCTTTATTAGAATTTAGTAGTGCGAAGATCAATCGAGAACTTTATTAAGTGCAATAGGCTAGATATAGGCTCAATAATTTTTGGTAATAAAGTTAATTCATGTTTCCCTATACAAATAGGACATTTGGTTGCCGAATATTTACTGGACTATGGCCTGACCCTGGTATCAGGCTGTTCTTTGACAATACCTCACCTCTTAAGTTCAACATATTGAGTCCAAGAAAGCCAATGACCTTTGGTTGAAGCCCACAGTCATGATGGGCTACTCCACGGGGTTAGAGAGGGGAAACAAGAACCAGGGAAAAGCATCTATCTATGTTCTCAAGAACTAGTCTTTATAATTGAAACTGAGAATGAGCTTTTGACATGGTTAAGGAGTGAAACAAAACAAGTAAGGAATGCAAGCCACTGTGAAAAAGTTAACACACCGCAGAACTTGGATTAGTTTCGGAATAAAATATCCCCACTTTATGTTTTTCTGGGATGTAAACATACTCTGATCTGGGGCTTTGCCAATCAGAAGATGCAAGCAATTCCTTGCTGCAGTTGATTATCTAGTAAAGGATGTCAGGATCTGGAAAGTAGCCTTATCAGGAAATCTTAGCTGGCCAACATTCAATTAAGTGTGTTTGATAATCTATTGTATTTAAGTTGCCATTATTTCCTTTATTCTCACTACAAGGCTTTATTTCTGCTTAGAATTGATAGTTGAATGTATTTGATGCTAAATCACATATCTTACTCTGCATGGGCTTTGTTTTTATGCATTACGAGAATTGGTAGTTAGAAAAGTAAAGCGTATAGCAAGCTCTTTCTTTTCTTTTCTTTTGTGGGCTGTTGAAGCTGAAATTGGATGCTTGCTTTGTATGTTCTTTTGTTACTTCTCAAATGCCTAAATTTTGTTCATAACCTCTCTGTTTTTAACCAGGTGTGAAGCCTTCTCCTCGTATCCTAGGACATACGACCTTATTCATGCAAATGGTGTGTTCAGCTTATACAAGGATAAGTAAGTCTTTTTCGACATTACATCTTACTTTATTCTGATGGAATAAAGACTTCACTATCTGTAGTATTGACATATAAACATACTAGAAGTAAGCAGGCAAATATATGGTGAACATAGAATTTTGTGAAGCTTAGTCAATTTCCCTGAAGCAATGGCAGTGTTCCTTGGGCTGATTAAGGTATTGCACATATAGGATGGGATTATATGCGTATGAATGAAGTGTTGTAGAAGAAAGCCTTTTAAAGGTCAATTTCTTACTAATGGCGTGGGTGTAGTCTTTGGTCTAGGTGGTCCAAGATGGGTTTCTTGAGCTCGTTTTGATTAGAGGCCAAAGCCTCTTGAGTTTTCATATTTTCATGCTTTTTCATGCTAGTAGTAAGTTTGAAAAGTCTTAGTGCCACTTTCATTGCACTCATTCCGAAGAAATTCGAGGCTATTGATCTTAAGGACTTTTGACCTATTAGTCTTATGAGTAGATTTTACAAAATTATTGCCAAAGTCCTAGCCAATAGGTTGAGAAGGGTTGTGGAGAAGACTATTCGCAGCATCAGAATGCTTTTATTAGAGGTAGGCAAATCCTTGATTTGGTGCTCATAGCATGTGAATGTAAGGGTGGTAGGATTACCTTAATCAAGAGCACCATTTCCAATTTGTTTACGTATTTCATGTCTCTCTAACCTTTCTCTGCTGGTGTTGCAAACCGCATAGGGAAGCTACAACAAGATTTCTTATGAGGTAGGCTAGGTGAAAAGTTTAAATTTCACTTGGTAAGCTGGTTCAAAGTTTGTTCTCCAACCTTTGAGGGAGGGTTGAGGTTTGAAACTTGCTGTTGTTTAATTGTACTCTTTTGGGAAAATGGTTATGGTGCTTTATATGCTTGAGAGGAGGTTTGGTGGAGAGTTGTGGTTGATTCCAAATATGGCAGCTTGTGGTGTGAGTGTTCTAATGAAGTTCTTGGGTCGTATGGGGTGGGGTTATGGAAGGACAATAAGAGGGGTTGGGGGTGTTTTCTAGTCATACCAGATTTGAGGTAGGAAATGGCTCAAAGATTAGATTCTAGCATGACCTATGGTGTGGGGATCAAACCCTTAAGGAAGCTTTTCCAGATTTATATAGTAATGCTTTTGTTAAGGATGCCTCCATAGTGGTTCATTTGAAGCTTTCTAATAGCTCTTATCAGTTGAACGTAAGCTTTATTAGAGCGGCCCATGATTGGGAGATTTATGTGTTTTTCCTTTTAGTTAGGTATTTCTCTTATATACTTCCGGCATACCTGAGTTGCTCTTTCGCTTTTTAATGATATTTCGATTATTTATAAAAAAAAAAATTCCATGTCACAACGAATAAGAAGAATACTAATAGATGGGTATTATATATTGTTTAATTTGAGTATTCGGTGAGCGGTGAAGTCCACCTCCATTTTGCATTAAATATAAAAGATGAAATAGTTCACCCATGGAACTACATTAAAGTTCACCCATGGATGCACCTTCTAGCAAGAGCCACCTTGGGGACGACAATGGCCTTGGTATCAGCTCATGTTAATATTTCCAGATGGGACTCATCTTCATGTTTGTGGATTGCTTATGCTGAAATCCAATCTAATGCAGGTGCAATGCGGAAGATATTCTTTTGGAGATGGATCGCATGCTACGGCCTGAAGGAGCGGTTATATTCCGGGACCAAGTGGATGTGCTAATCAAGGTGAAAAGAATTGTGAAAGGAATGAGATGGAAGACAAAAATGGTGGATCACGAGGATGGCCCTCTTGTCCCTGAGAAGATATTGTTTGCTGTCAAACAGTATTGGGTTGTGGGTGAAAACAACTCCACATCTCCACATTGAAATGAAAGAAGAGGAAAGTTTTTTCAGTGCAGTTACAGCAGGAAACTCTTTTGAGTCAAATTCAAAGTCTATTTTATACCAACCCATAGGCGTCCACCGGGCAAGTAGCAATATTGTTGATTGTCCTGTTTTCAGTGGTAGATATAGCACATCGATAGGTGTTTTTAATTGTTAAAGCTCCATGTTAATTTTGGCCTCCAAATTTTTAGTTATTTAATTCTCGTCATCTCTCTTTGATGAGCTTAGGGCTGATGTTTACAACCTTCAGGTTCATACCAGAGTGGAGCAAATTTTTGCTTTAACATGTCCTGCCATGGTGTATAAACAGATTTTGAGGTTTTACCTCATATATAATGCATTCTTGTGTTTATTTTATTTATTAAGTTTGAATGGTCAGTGAATTTATTAGATTCTGTTCAAAGATGGACTCAAAGTTGAGGGTCAATATGAATGGTCGACTTGTTTGATTAATACCTATGAGATTAGTTATTCGAGTCCTTACAAAATCGATACATGGCTCATGCAGGTGGGATTGTGTATTCGGGGTTTACCTGACATGAGTGGGTCACGAATTCATGACCCTACCTAGAAGGGTTTCAAGTCACTAAAAAAAAAATGTAGCTCGTTTAGAAATTAGAACTATTATCAAAATATAAATTCTCAACTTGGCAAAAAAGAACATGAGTTCTTAAACTTGGCCATAGCTACTTTTAGTTTAGCCTAGTCTGCTGGACTTGGAAGTTTCTTCCTCGATTGCTCTTGCAACAATGAGCACAATAATAAGCAATGGACAAGTTTAGATATAAGATGCAATAATGTGAATGTTAATAGGTAAATAAGATTTTCAAAAGCATATCCGAAGGTTTACTATAATGAAAATGAAAATGAGGTGCTACGTATCTCTAATTATTGATGTGTCACTCTCAACTTGCGTCTTGTGCGCACAAGATACAGGATGCAAGCCTTTCTCATATAATTAAGTATACAATATTAGTTTTTGTTGAAATCAAATTTGTTGTGTATAAGATACAAGCTGGAGTGCTACGTATCCCCAATTATTGATGTAACACTCCTAACTTGCGTCATGTGCGCACAAAACAAAATATAAGTCTTTCTCTTATAATCAAGTATACAATACCAGCTCTCGTTGTAACCAAATTCAATGAAATGACCCACATGCATTCAAATCGTGGGCTTTTCACATTGTTGATTTGTTAACAAAATTGTACCTGAATAACAATTTTGTTTGGTAAACTTTTAGAAAACTATTTTTTCTTTTCAAACGCTGAAGAGTTTTATCAAATGCTAGTCAGCCAATTGGATTTTCAAATGTAGCTCCACCACTAACACACTTTTCAATATAAACTATAAAACTCTTTAAAACCTAAAACACTTTTCAAAAAAAAAAAAAAAATAAAACACAGAATATTTTTTAAAGATATAACTTAATATTTCATTTTTATCATTATCAAAACCCAAAACCCCAAAAGACTTTCTTAGAATAAAACTTTACCAAACGGGACTTAGACTCTGTTCATACTGATGATATAAACTCCAGTCATCCCACAGGCAAACCCTCTTAAACTAAACTAATGGTCAAGCATAAGCTTCATCTGCAACTGTGAGCCACCTGTCCTAATGATGTCCACAGAGAGTGACATACCCATTTCCACATAAACACAAGGGATTTTGTCCATAATAATGTCCAATCAAAGCTTATACACCTCATAAGCTAATGCTGAGTTGATTACAACATTTAAGGCATTTCATCTTGCGAAAGTAGGTAATGTATTTCGGAAGAATAATGCTATTTAGTAGATTATTATATGAATGTTATACAATCTGATAGTGTAATACTAAAATTCAATCATTGAATCAATACTTTCAAAAAATAAAAAATAAAAAATTCAATAATTAATTTTTACTGCTGCATCATCCAAATTTACTTTGGTTTAAACGAAACAAGTAGGTCCCAGACCCTTTCTTTAGTGCACCCCCCACAAGCCTACTTATACACATGTTCTCAAGGCAAGTGATCTCCAAGCCTATCTCTGTTATGTAAATTACACCACCATCTTCTGCCTTTAGCCCTTTCTGAAATTGTCTCAGCTTTAAAATCCTCCAAACCTCCGTGTCATTCAAAAGTCTTCTCTCCATCACCATGGACAACAATAACAACAACAGAAGCAATCCCACCAATGCTGCGTTTTCTTCTTGCCTCAGCACAGCAGGAGAGAGTACTGGGCATAAGCTTGGCAGGTTAGTTCAGCACCCTCCTTCTGCCATCACTACCAGCCAAACCAAGGCTGAAAAGGGTGAAATCAGTGTGTTTGGTGCTGAAAGATACTTCAACTTGAAGCTGGGTGATGACAATCCTACAAGTATTGACCGTGGGCTTAAGAAAGATCACCACTTTGATCTGCAGAATAGGAAACCAAAGAGCAGGCCAGGAACTCCAAGCATGACCTCTGAAGCAAGCTGGTATAACCAGACTACTTTATTACCAAGTCTCCACAAGAAACCATCCCAGAATACGCAAAAGAAGGTAAATGGAAAGATATACTTTTCTGGTTTTATCTGCAGTAGGTCTTGTTCAGATAAGAAGGCTATCAATATTCATGACAATATTGAGCATGGAGTGATTCATGGAAAAGAGGAGAGTAGAAAAGCAATTGGTCATGCCCCAAGTTTTGAAAGGTCAAACAGAGAAAAGTCAAAGTTGGAAGAGGATCAGAAGATCAAAGAAGAAGAAGAGCCACGAAATTCTCTGGAGGTGTTTGGCTCTCATGATATGATGATCAACAAGGGTGACATTGCAATGAACTTAGAGAGGAAACTCTCTGTGCTAACTTGGGATGCCATTCCAAAATCCCAAAAGCTTTCAACTACATCTGCAGGAACTGGTGGAGGAGAGGATGAAGATATGGGGAGTGATGCTAGTTCTGATCTGTTTGAGATAGAGAACTTATCAACCAGTGAAAAGCCAATGTTCACCAGGCAAGCATCCGATGGCATGTCCAGCTGTTTGACCTCCACCACCAGGTACGAGCCAAGTGAGGCCAGCATTGAGTGGAGTGTTGTCACAGCCAGTGTTGCTGATAATTTCTCACTCAATACAGGCTATGATGAAAAGAAACTGAAAGAAAACAGTAAGAAAAAAGTTGGCAAGGAGGTGCCAAAAAGCCGCCCAAGCGGATCACTGAGTTGTAAGAGTCACAAAGCAGTGGATGTTGCTGAAACTGCACACAAAACTAATGAAAAGGCAAAGTCTGACTCAACACTACAGCGCCAAAGGTTGGATTCCTCAGGCTAAGGTGAAAGATTATGAGTCCCAATGAGTGCAAGAGATTTCCCTTTTCATCTCAGTTCATGTTTTACCGAATCTTCGAATGTTGTAGGCTATGACGCAAACTTTCTTGTATGACATGATTTTACTGCTATCATGCAATCTTCCTCTAATTCTTACATATACTTTTATGTGCTAATTTATCCATTCCATTTATTCCACTCAAGTACCAACTTCTTTCTAACAATGAAACAAAGCTTTATGACAATTGCTTTATTGTCATCTAAAGGCAGGAGACCCCCCAAAAAATGAAAAGGAGAGATCTGGGTTTGTCGAGGCACTTGGATCGAATATACATTAGCAGACCACAAATTCTTGACCACCCTTTTCCTCAATAGTTTAACTTTTGTGCTTGTTCTCTTGATTTTCAACCTAAAGGGTCACTCATGTTTTTGAGCTTCTCTCTAATTCGTTAACCAAGTCTGCTTTTGGCCAACCACGATTGCCTCACTTATCAGCCTACAAATCTACAACTTTGTGTTGCCTTGTATCTATCTTGACTAAGACAACGTCCGACAAATTGAAATGCAAGCTTCAGAAAGTATCAAGCATTGTTGCCTTTTAGTGGTGTTACCTGATCTTTTAACAACTTGACTAAGACAAGGTCTGACATTGCGAAATCCGATCCCTCTTTGTTGCCTTTTTGTGGTATTACCAGTAAACAGGGACGGAACCAGAATTTTTCATCCGAACGGGTCAAAGTATGAATGACCCCCCTTGACCATTCCTGATATAAACAGGGACGGAACCAGAATTTTTCATCTGAACGGGTCAAAGTATGAAAGAATTCCCATTGGCCTATATGTAGCTCCTTTCCTTACACACACAAAGCAGCAATTTGTGACCACAAGAGGCACCAGCATGAGAAGTTATAACATTTTAACTATGAAGAGGTTAAGATATCTGCTTTCCATGGGATTGAATGAAGAGTTGGATTGCTCAATGAATATATGATTCTAGTGATGGAACATGTTAAGGAATGTCGACCACAGTGACACGTTCAACTCATGACTGCCAAGCCATTATATGCAGGAGCAAGTTGGGTAGGCTACATTCAATTCTGCAACCATCTTACAGCCAAGGTGGATCCCATTGCCTCTTCTCTCCCTTTCATCCCACAGAAACTAGGTTGGGAATCAAGTAAACATTTCTTAAACAAAGTTTTGACAACCACTAGTGGAAGTCTCTGTACAACTCGACCTTTCTTAGACCCGCTAATAGAAAATGGTAGACTTAATTAAAATGAGAAGTGAATTATTGATCTCTACTATGATACCATGATAAATCACCGGTTTTTCCAGAAATGCGGATCGAAATGGTAGACTTAATCATTTTGATTGATATTCTAACAAGGATACTACGTGTTGAATGCAACATCTATATGGCTTTTCTTTATTGGATTCAGATGAAAGGCTATGGCTTTTGAGAAATTACAAAAAAGATATTAACTTCAAAATTGCTTAAATAAAATTGTGATGCAAGAAGTGCCATGTTGATAACTTGTTGATCAAGGGCTCATATAAATGTACAACAAAAAAATATCTTTTATGAAGTGTGGATATATTAAGATTCTGCATTGATTAGTCATTTACAAATTAATTATAAACTTCTTGAAAGGAACCCCTAGATATTTGAGAGAGAGGAGGTCATATATGCATATTGCGATGAAGAAGGAATGCTAGAAAGTGAAGGCAAGATAAGCCATAAATGCACATGAAAGGTGGAAAGGAGAAGGGGTTGCCCATCACACCCAATCTTAAAAGATGGACAAAGAAAATTGATGTGAGAGGAATTAGGAAGATATTAACTGTGAAATGGAATGTAGTGAAGGGACCAATGGGGTTGGATTGATATTAAGATGATAGTATTAATAGTTGCCTTTGGACCACATTAGGAAGAAGCATTGGTACTATTAAGTCTGCTGAGAGAAGAGCCATGATCAAAGGGAAAACAAAGAAGGCTCAACAAGAAGGCCGAAAGATGGGATTTATTGAAGCAATTTTTTCGACGGCCAGACTGGCGACAGGTCACCTATAAAATAGAGAATATGATTATCGGAAATTTACCGGTTTTCGGCCGAGAATACTGTGATACTTAAGTCATCTAACATGGCCCAAAGCCCAAAGCATGTTTTTCATTGAAACCAAAGTGCAATTAAACGTGAGGAAAAATGTTTTCACTTTTCAGCAGTACATCACAGACATGGAGACCATAAAGATTGACCCACCCGCAAAGCAAAAAGGAAACGTACCCAAGAATCAAGATATTAATGCAACTCTTTTATGTAAGAGGATTAAAAATCATTAAAAAACTGTGAGGCACAAATTAATCAAGTGATAATAAATTATTAACTGACTTTTAAATAAGAGAAGGTCTTGGAAATGTGATACAAAATCATACCCTAATCTTGATTTGATCTTTTTTTTTTTTTTTTTTTTTGGTACAAGTGAAATATTCTTGGAAATGTGTGTGTTTTCTTTTCTTTTTTGTGGGTTATGCACTTAATAATGTGGGTTTTTTTATAGAAGAGAAAGAGATTTTCCTTCACCATTTTTGCAAGGATTTGATTCAAGCTATTTGAAGGAATTCGGGGCTGGGGGTTATAAACTCCCAATTTTGAAATTTGTGCATAATTTAAGACGAAGCTGTCTGATTCTGTCTTTGCTTATCAAATTGCTTGTGAATATATATTGATTTGAGTAGCGAACCATGTTGTCTCTTACTTGTGATTGTGTTGTTGTTTCATCCACTAATTTGATTGCTTCTTTACACTTGGTTTCATATGATCTTGTGTATTATACAAACATCATAAGCAAACCAACAATTAACACTACAAACAGAAAACATCAAAAACTCAATAGGGTCGCCTTCAAAAGCCATAAGGGGCCAGCAGCCACCACAAAGCACCCATTTTTTCTCAATATCCAGCTGAAGCCATAAATACTGTCGCAGAATAAAACCCACATCCATTGTAAAGTTGCTATCACAAAATATTTTATTGTTGTTTTGTTTATCTTGATTCTGAGTTCTAATTTGTCCACAATGGGCTGAGCCTAAAAGACAGAAATAATAGAGCAATTCATTTTTAGAGTTTATAGGCCCAACATGCATTTTTAAACAAAAGCGCAGAAAGTGTCACGTTTTAGAGTGCATTTAAAAAAATAAAAAATAAATAAATAAATAAAAATAAAATTGATTGCTTAAAATTACGAAAAAATATGTGTTTTTGCATAACGGAAAAATGGATGTTTTACACACGATTTTAAAGACCGAACTATCTACAAATCATTAAAAACAACACTCTTTTAACACTGAATTGCGTTTTAGAAACACCGTTTTTTTTTTTTTTTTTTTTATATAAATATATGTTTTCAAACCGATAAATCAAAAGGACACTAAAAACATTTAAGGATAACTTTTTTGGTATATTGTGTCCAGTTTAATAAAATGTTATCTAAAATTCTTTGATGTGTTAATCAACTAACTTTAAGGTAAACGATTATTGAGTAATGCTAGAAATCATATTTTTATTTTACCACTGTTTCACTATGTTAATGTGGTAGCGTCAATCAATTATTATTATTTTTTTAAAAAAAATAAGACTAATCTAAGGACTTATTTACCGTATAACATCAATGGAGTAGAATAATAGCGGGATAAAAGAGTAATTAGCATTACTCATCATTATTATTCCATCCCAATTCATAACCTTGCTGTATTTATTTATTTATTTTTGGTGGATTTTTTTTTCTTTTTCTTTTTCTTTTTCTTGTGGATACATTGGCTATATTTAGGATGGACTTCTTTTATAGAGCCTTCAAAATGGGTGATGGCCTATGGGCAACATCTTAAAGCAATGGATTTGCCATGGGCCATCTCTAGTGGTACCGTTTACCGTCACGGCCTTGTCTTTGCACTAATAAGTTCGGCCCAGCCCATATTTACAAAGATGATCATAATTCATAAAAGAGGGTAAATTACTAAATAAAGTTTGAAAATATTTGCAATTTGGGTTCCTTAGTTTGAATTGTTGGTATTTTTATAATTTTAAAAAATTAATAAAACAATTAGTCATATATAAAATCCTTAATATATAAAAATAATTTGAAAAATATAAAATAAAGGCAAGCTAAACTCTTGAAATTTTAGGGCTTAATTTAAAAATAAAATCAAAATCTCTCTAAGATTTGTGTTAATAAAATCAACATCAAATATCTTTAACGCTTTCTAATTAATTATAAAAAAAAAAAATAATATTTTTGGCACTCTTTAATGGATAGAAATTTGTTACAAACTGATTTGTAATTAATTCATACAAATTTATATAATAAAGTGTCATGTGTCCCTTAACATGTGAGAATCACATGTGTTTTTAATAGCTATGAGACACATGTCACTTTATTAGATGAGTTTATATGAATTAGTTATAAACCAGTTTGTACCAAATTTTTTTTCCTTAGATGAAACTAATCTGAACTGTTGGTGCGTGGATCCCCTAAAACACCCGCAGAAAAATCAATAAAATAAACGGCCAAGATCACGCATTTCTTTTGAAGTACCCAAGTCATTCAACACCTAGCTCCAGGCCTTTGTAGCCGAATCCCCGAACTGCCCACATGAAGTCTTTCGAAAAGACTACAATACCCTCTCCCGAACACTTCTCCAACTCTCATTGGTCTATCTACTACACCCGAGATCCATCCCCCAGAGGAGATACAATCTCCAAAAACCCTAACCCTTTTGTTCTCTCTCTCTCACTCGCATTCCACTCTACAAAAGCGAGCGAGAGAGAGCCACTAGGGTTTTAGACAATCCACCACCCAGAGCTACCAAAAGCGAGCGAGCGAGAGGGAGACTGTGAGAGTTAGGGTTTTTGTACAAAGGCAGCGACAATGGTGGCTGACAAGGGCAAGAAGCTGAAGGTAGCGGACAAAGGCGAGGAGGAGAACAACTCGGAGACAATCGACGAGAAGCTTGTCCTCTCCATCGAAAAGCTCCAGGAAATCCAAGACGAGCTTGAAAAGGTATAATTCACACTCGCCGCTCTTGCTCATACTATTCTGTTCCGTGCCAATTTTCCTTTCGATGATGATTTTATATTTTGCAAATTTCTTCCTCGCAAACCAAACAGGATAGATTGATTGTCTATTGACTCTATTGTCTGGTTTTTTTTTTCTTCTTCTGGCTGGGTAATATTTTAGTTAATTACAATAGATTCCTAATTTCACCGTTCAGTTAGTTCAGATAAGTGCACAAAACTAATACTTTTAAGCCGCTGATGAAGTGCACAATTGTAAACCTTTGATTTTTATTTCTGGGTAAAGGAAATTAAGCCAAATCCGGAATTTATTTTTTGGGTGGATTCATAGCAAAATAAATAATGTCAGTGTATAGATTGTGAAATGTTATAAATTTGTACACATTCTTTATGTGGATGTACTGAGTTGTTGTGAACAGTGAATGTTTAAGTTTAGCTTAGAGCCACACAATTCACAGCAATCCAAATTCATTTCAATACTGCATTCGCCACTCTTGAAAAGTTTACTGGCCGGTTGTCGTGAGATCTTTCCGTTCTCCGTCGACTAATCTGCTTACCGAACTTCTTATATTCTTTGTATTAATTTTGTTGTTTCAACCCCATGGGGTTGGCTTAGTGGTTGGACAGCCTAGGACTTTGAGTATGCTCCTCAAGGTCTTAGGTTCAAAACCCACTAAGTGCAAACTGCTTCTTGGGGCCATCAGACTGGGGGTTCGCCCCTTAAATTAAGGTGCACTTGCGAGAAACTCCTTGCCGAGGGCCTGTGCACCTCCGGGATTAGTTGGAGCGAGGCTCCGGATACCCGGTGCCAAATCAAAAAAATATATTTTTGTTGACACTGGAATATGGAAGCAAGGGGCGCTTATGGCCTTGATGATGCTTCTTAATTCTTAAGACCCACCGTAAGTCTAATTGTTTGTATTTTCTGTATGTTTCATTTTTGAACCTTGAGTTTTTGCTTGTAGTTTGAGTGGTTTTTACTTATTTGTTCATTGCTGGTATTGACTGTGAATGCTGTACTGTATCTTATAGTTTGTAGCTTTAGCTTCATATTTAAATTGGAATAATGCATGGGGTTTGGATATATATCAGCTTTTATTTCTGTTGGATGCCTCCTGTTTACCTCTTAAATACTGCTGATTGGCTTGTAGCATATGATATGTTTTACTTATGATCTATGCCAGTGAAGCTGTACTGACATGGGTTATTGTGTCTTTTTGTATTTTTTTTAAATGTTCTAGATCAATGAGGAGGCCAGTGATAAGGTCCTGGAAGTAGAGCAGAAGTATAATGAGATACGCAGGCCTGTTTATGATAAGCGGAATGACATTATTAAATCCATCCCTGATTTCTGGTTAACTGCTGTTAGTAATCTGTTTCCATCTCTGTACTCTGGGAATATGCGATCTTTTTCGCTGTTATGATGTCAAGACATCTATTATTTAATTGATTTGTTTCCAACTCTATGCAGTTTTTGAGTCATCCTGCTCTTGGTGAACTTTTGACAGAAGAGGATCAAAAGGTCTGGACTCTGTGCCTACATTGATTATAAAATTTGAAAGAATCCATGAGCCATGTGGCAAGGATTCTTCTTAAGTATCTTATGACTTCTAGCTGGTTTGCTCAATTTTGTCATATGCCTAAATAGTGATTTTGCTTCATTATTGCCTATCTTGTTGATAGATATTCAAGTATCTAAGTTCCCTGGAAGTGGAGGATTTCAAGGATGTCAAATCTGGTTACTCTATCACATTGGTGAGTTTATTTCTTTTCGAATGCTTAGTTTTGTAAACAAGTATTGAAAATTAATTCCTTTATTTCTTTGCTTTGCATGCGGATGTGAATTTTGCATTGTGGTTCAACTAATGAAATCACTGAATTGAACTGATTTGTTTTGATAATTTGCAGCACTTTAACCCAAACCCTTATTTTGAAGATACAAAACTTACAAAGACTTTTACTTATGCCGATGATGATGGAACAACAAAAATTACTGCTACATCAATAAAGTGGAAAGAGGGCATGGTAAGGCCTACTTAAATTACTACAACCGGCTGTATTGAACCTGTCTGTTTTGTTGTGGTTTGATGATTAATTGCATTGCTGATATGGAAGGGCATACCAAATGGAGTTAACCATGAGAAGAAAGGGAACAAGCGTCCTGCTATCGAAGAAAGGTTAGTTTTCCTCAGCCTGGCTGAACTGGGTTTTCAGCCAGTTCCATTGATATAATCATCAATTTTTGTGCAAAATAAGAAATTAATAATAATAACAATAAGAATAATAATAATGATGATGATAACAAAATTAGAAAAATGATGCAATGAAGGAATGTAACAACAATTTAAATTTGGTCACTTTGTAAATTCCAGTTAAATTGTGTGGTGTAATAAAATGTGATGTTTATCTGATTATCAAGGCTTGTTATGTTTGTCATGATCAAATGTTCATGCTAGGTTTCCTCATGTATAGTCTATTTGATTCTGCGGTAAAATGCAACACAATTATGCATTGATAATCTTGCTAATCTCTTGATATGCTATTTCAAGAAGGTTGAAAAGGCATGGTCTCCCTTGTAGTCACTCACATGAATTGATTTATCTATGCTTCATGTTGGTAGTCAGATTTATCATATGATTTATTGCTGTGGAGGTAAAAAAAAACTGTTTTTAAAGCATTTTTGTATTTTTGTTTTATTTTAGCTTACACTTATAAAAAAAGGCATTATTTTCATTTATTTTCTTTTCTTTTCTCGGTCTCAGAATTTCAAATTGGAAAAACAAAAAATACTAGTGGTTTCCAGAGTCATGTATTAATTAATTATCAAGCTTATTCCTTGCATCTCCAACTTCTGTTTCATGGATAAGTAATGCCTTAACATTCTTTATATGAATTGAATGCCCTCACTTCTGCATTTCTTCATGTTTATCGCTGTCTCAGTCAGTATTTTACCATGTTGAATGCAGCTTCTTTAGCTGGTTTACAGATACTCAAGAGAAGGATCACTTGGATGACATCCATGATGAGGTAAGTTCTATTTTTGTCTCCAAATTCTACCAGTTTTCTCTCAATGTTGGAGGTACTGCAGATGTCTTTATTATTGTTATTGGTATTCTTATAGCATTATATATTAAACTTTCACTTCCAAAACATTTCAGATTGCAGAAATCATTAAGGAGGATTTATGGCCAAATCCACTCACTTACTTCAATAATGTATCTTCTTTTTCCCTGATTTCTTTCCCTTTAATCCCATTAGTCATAAAGGGTCTTTTTTTAAAAAAAAAATATATATTTATTATGTGCTTTGAAGCTTATATTACTTTCATAATGTTATATTCTAACAATCATTATGACCTCTTTGACATAGGATCCAGATGAAGAAGATTTTGACGAGGATGAGGCCGGTGAAGAGGTAAATGAAGACATTCTTTTAAGGAGAAAAATTCAAGGGCATAATATCTGTAGCTCTGGTGCTGTTTTCTGTTTTAGGGTTTCATTTACATTCATATTTATTAAAGAGCTTTTTTTTCGTCCTTTTTTTTTTATCTGTCAGTCAGTCCTAGTTTGCCACTGCTTGCAGATTCAGTTGATACTTTTCCGTTAATATAGCACAGAGTTCAGGTAACACATGGATGCTCTTGGCATTTAGGAAATGCTTTAGAAAATGAAGATTAAGAGTCTGATGACTTGCTTAAAGTTGATGTTTGGGTTTCATGTATATATTTAGGAGATCTAGAACAAATTTAGCATTGAGGTGCCATAAACGTCCTAAAATACTTGTAGCCTTTTTTCTTCTTCATTATTAGGTCTAAATTGCATAACTATATCAAGATGTCCATAGGAGGCCTTGACATAGATGAAATGACTAAAACCACTCTAGAAAACTTTAATTTTATATATCCAATTACTGAAAAAGTATTTCATGCTATTCTAAATCCTAGATTAACGCAGTATGGGGATGAAATGTCAAGTAGAGCCTCATTAGTCTGAAGTCTTTTTTTTTTTTTTAATGACGAGGAACCCCTCCAAGGTATGTCCACTTTGTGTACTCACCTCTATCGGGTAAACCTCTGACTTGTGCAAAGTGCCCCCTCCACAAGGATCGGGTAATACTTAGCCCCTAGGAATTGTTTGCATCTAAGGAGATTCAAAACTTAAACTCTAAGAACAAGGCCTTACCACTTGAGCCAACCCCTTGGGGTTAGTCTGAAAATTTGAAGTACTTGTCAGTTTTAAAATAGTTGACAGTTAGATATTACTTGCTACTAAGTACCTCAATGGCCTTTGCACCCGGGATATTTATGGATTCACTTGAACCAGGTTTACAGGGTCCTAGTTTTTCCCTGGTCCAATATTTCCTTTTAGAAGGGGTTTGTAATCTCTTGGTTCGGTAATATATTTGTGGGATTAAGGGTTGTTTTTTCCTTTATTTCTTTGTTTTGAAGCCATATGTCAATGAGGAAGTCAAGGTGGGTTGACTTCGTTCATTTAAGAAATTATGTTGAAACAATTTTTGAATTATGGCTAACCCAAGCCAAAAAGAAAAGGATGAATTTATTATAAAGAGGTTGTTCTTCTTCCATGATTGAAATTGGAGAAGGATTCTTTTGTCGATATGAAAGCTTTGTTGTGCACATTCAAGTCTTGACATTTTTTATAATAGCTTTTCTTTTTGGCACAAATCACAGAAGTTTTACGACTTTTAACCATAATTAGGGATGGGTTTTATAACAATCCTGTGTTAGATAAATGTGTTCTCCCAACAATTTTGTTGAGTAGGTCAACTAGCAGAAATAAGCATAGGTTTCAAGACCTCAATACAGTGTTTCTTGATTGTGGTAATACAAAATTAAAGTACTTACTGGCCATAGATGATGTAATGTCAACATTAGAGGTATGTTGAATGGATGTGGAGGTAATTTTTGAGATTGCTGAAAGGAAGAACATGACATAATCAATTAGAGGCTTTCAGAGAGATGTTCAATTCAGTTTCTCTTCATGTGTTTGAAAAAATGAGCAAAATCTTGAATTTTGATCTTAAGCATAAATCTTTTCTCATTAATGATTTGCAAGTATTTTTGGGGCATAATTACTTTTTCTGGGACAAAAAATTGTAATAATGGTCGGCATAGTGATCATAGTCTCTCTGGCTCCCTTGAAAATGGGCCAAGAGATGGTGAATATAATTAAATGCAATGTAATCACTGCACATGCATGAAGTTCAGTTAACGCTTACAAGCTTATTGTGGTTGACTCAAATGTGGTTGAAGGCCAAGTCCTCTTCCATAAATTGAGTGTTTGAATATGAAGACTAGTGGTAAATAACCAAATCTTGAGTGATTTTATTTGTTCGTCATTGAAGTAGGAATTTTTGCTACCAAATTGGGATACACTATGCTCATATTTCATCATAAGTTCCTGCAATTTTGTATCTTTAATAGAATACAGTGCTTGCAGTTGACTATTTTTGGTACCTTTTCTATTTTAGACCTGTATAAAAGCTTACATAATTCCTAGACTTTCTGAAGTAAGATTCAATGTTGAATTTCCAAGATTCAAATTTGATTATTTTGTTTCATGTTGATTAAATGCCAATGAATTCTTTTGTGGAATCATAGTGGCAGGTATCCTGCCATTGTAGAACCTAGACAATTGTCTCATTTTTTTTTTTGAATTTTGCCTACTAACAGGGAAAGGATGGTAATGACTCTGACGAGGATGAGGATGACCAAGAAGATGACGATGACGATGATGAGGGTGGTGAGGAAGACGGCAAGTAAAACTCGCTTCATCGGGGCATTCACTTATGGCTCTCACTGCTTTGGTAACAGCTTGTGTAAAGTGAGTGGTCTCTAGTAGTTGCTGCTAAAGTATCCTGTGATAGTGGAGCGTCACCATCTTAACTATTCTACGAGAGCTCTTTATCGTGTAGGCAATTGACTGCCAACATGGCCAGTCTCTAGTTTTCTGACTTTGTTGTTTCTCTTTGCTTAAAAGCCATAATTCTCTTACTTTATCGGGTTATTTTTGTGGGTTCCCTTCCAAATATGCCGTCTTCTAGACGATAATGGTGTATTAGTTTAATGTATTATTGCATTCTATCGTAACTTAATGAGGGGAGTAAAATCGTAGTAGTTGGTGTAAAGCTGTTCTGGTGTTTCTATATATGCAGAGATTATACACAGAAATTGGGCTTCTTATTATCATTTTTTTTGGATTATGTTGCTATAATTTTTTTCATAATTTCTGGTGTGATCCCACCGCAAATGGGCTCTTCATCTTAAAAGTAGTAATTGGTATCACTGCCATCGGTTTGATGTCTAGTGTTTAAAGGGTTCATGGAGCCTTATCAAGCGTCTCAATAAACTTAACAAAATAATTTCTTTTTCTGTAAAAGAAAAAAATAATTTGCTTAAAACAAAAACGTTATACCTTCTCCAGTTTTGATCTGAAGATTTGCACAGATCCCGTTCTTTTATAATCTACTTCAATGGGCTTATCGACAAGATGAAAACGGCGTTGGGGTTTTTGGGGGTGCCTTTTGTTAAGAACTAAATGCTTGTTTGACTTTTTGCTTTTGTTTTTTGAGCTTGGAACATGGAAAATTATAGTTAATCCTTTCAAATCTTTTAAAATATTATTTCGTTGAAATTTCAGATTCCGTTAGATTATTTATTTAAAATACAGATGTAGATTACGATAAAAATTAGGAAGTGATCATCATCATCTTAATTATAAGAAGTGATGGTGGTACAAGAGACGTAATTAGGAAGGTTGAAATGGGTAGCTCAGGCATTCCAATAGTTGATCTCTCTCCTTTCTTTAGATCAGATGGTGATGGTGATGAGGGTGAGAAGAAGAAATGGATGCAGGTGATTGCTGAAGCCTGTTCCGAATATGGTTTCTTCCAAATTGTAAACCATGGGGTTCCCCTGAATCTCATGAGCCGAGCCCTTGAGCTCTCCACCACATGGTTTCAGAACAACCCAGATGAGGAAAAGCTTATGTCTCGTGCTCCCTCTTGTTTACCTATTCCTGCAGGTTACGGTAGGCAGCCGGAACACTCGTCGGACAAGAATGAGTACTTGATGCTCCTCCCACCCAACTCCGGCTTCAATGTCTACCCCCAAAACCCACCTCAATTCAAGTATGTATGTGTACACTATTTTTAAGTAGTACACCATTTAAAATTACTTGTTAATATATATATGGTGTTGTTTTTGACAGGGAAGTGTTGGAAGAGATTTTCTCCCACTTAACCAGAACCGGTGAGGTTGTGGAGGGCATATTGAATGCGTGCTTGGGCTTACCCCCGGAGTTCCTCAAGAAATACAATCATGATAGGAGCTGGGATATCATGACGGCCAAGCATTACTTCCCGGCAACTGAAAATGAGAACAATGGTATCTCAGAACATGAAGATGGGAATCTCATCACTTTTGTGTTTCAAGATGAAGTTGGAGGCCTACAAGTTCTCAAAAATGGAGACTGGATTCCGGTGACTCCTTCACAAGGCACAATCATTGTCAACATTGGCGATGTCATTCAGGTACTCGATCCAAACTCCACCCTCTTTCTTTATTTATTCTGTCATTTCTTTCAAGAGGGAAAAGGAAAAGTTCATTATCAATTGACACAAACTAATTGGAAACATTTGAGGAAGGTGTTAAGCAACAACAAATTCAAGAGTGCAACTCACAGGGTGGTGAGAAAGGAAGGACTTAGCAGATTCTCGTATGCTTTTTTCTATAACTTGGAGGGAGACAAGTGGGTTGAACCGTTGCCACACTTCACCAAAGAGATTGGAGAGGCACCAAAGTACAGAGGATTCCAATACAAGGAATACCAGGAATTGAGGATCAGAAACAAGACCCATCCACCCTCCAAACCTGAAGATGCAATCCACATTACCCACTATGCAATATGATCTATCTTCCTGATTTGCCTTCTCTTCTCAAATATATATATATATATATATATATATATATATATATATATGGGTTGGGAAAATGAGAATGATATTATAATAAAAGGTTTGTGATTATGGACTGATGCTTGGTTTTGTTATAAATTTTATGAATTGGGTCCAAGACAAGTTTATTAATTCGTTATATAAGTGGAGTCCATGTATATTGTATGAGCAACTTCCTTGTCTGATTTTTCTCTACAACACATTCTCAGAAACAGAGCTGGTATCACACCAGTAGCAGCAGAGCAATCAATTTCATAATAATTGATATAATTGGATTACATCAGCTTTAAATACACATCCACTTATTACTAAACTAAACACATAAGAAAACCAATACTACTTCTAAGAGAAGTTGTTTGCCGGCAAGCAGCCAGTGCCGCTCTACTCACGTAAACGCCTATTAGAACATGTATTGTTGGCCAATGGAGATCGACTTTGTTTTATTACACTAGCTAAGCTAGCTAAAATATTACTTGGGTGAAGATATTCTTTTAACCCAGATAGAGTTCTTGCTGGATGCTTAAGTTGGATTGAGCTTCTAGTACTTTTGCTGCTACTTTGCATATTGGCACTTGAAGATATATAAAGGACTACTTTGTGGACATGCATGTTATTATATATATATATGCTACGGTTCCTGCTGCTTCACTCCGTCAACCACTCTATATTTTCTGAGCAAAATAAAATAGAGTAAAAAATTAAAAAAGTAAAAGTAAAAATAGTGAAAAGAGAGAGAGAGAGAGAGAGAAGAGAGAAGGGTTGGGGATTTTTACCAACTTCTCATGCATTGGGGAATGTGGAAATTTACTTTCTAGGCAGCGTTTCATACAATCCTGATGGTGGTTAGCAGCAACGAAACGCTGTCCCTTATTCCATTTTGCTTGGAAGTCCTTATTGCACTCTGATCTTTGACAAATTTCAAATGGTGTTTTTGCTAGTGATTTGGAATTTTGGTTTTTCTGAGGAGTTTTTCTTTTCTTTGAACGAGATTGAGCATCATGATGATATGGATAAACGATTTGAGGGGCATGCGGAAAAGGAGTGAGAGAGGAAGGGCTTTCAGTTTGCTCCACAGCTCGAGCAAAGATGGCCAACACCAACGGCATCATCAAAACAAATCCTTTCATAACGTTTTTAGCCATAACACCCCTCCCTTCTTTGAATTTTCTTTTTTTCTTGTTTCCAATTCTTGTATTAAACCACAATTTATAATAGCATCAAACCATAATTTACCGAAGCATTTTGATGATCATGCCAAAACAATGAGTCATTCTTTTGGCAAAAATACGGTAGCTCTTGAGGTAAATAAGAAGGGTTGAAACCATGACTCTTGGAGTCTTGGTTAAGGTTATACATTTCTATAAATTGTGGTTCAATACAATAATTCCAAACAACAAAAAGAATTCAATGGAGGGAGGGACGGGTAAAAGTGTTATGAAAGAATTGGTATATATCGATGATGGTGGACCGGTGGTGATGTTGGTCATCCTTATTCAAGCTATGGTGCTAGCTGACGACCCTTCCTTTTCGTTTCTCTCTTTCAATCATCCCCCCGCTCTCACTTCTTTTCAGAATTCCCGTCCAATCCTATCTCTGTATCCAATATAATTAGGCATCCAGGTTCCTTCAACGATAAGGAATGTGTCGACGAATGCCTACAACGTAAACTTACACCACCCCCAAGATTTGGAATCTGGTAAAAACCCTCAACCCTACTCGCTCTTTCTCTCTCTATGGTATTTTTATTTTTAATTTTTAACTTAATGCTAAAAAATTATAGTGTTTATTCATCATTTTACTTCAAAACGCACTTTAACATATACTTGTGTTATCCATTCATAAATCTTAAATATTGTTGGGGCATTTTCGGCGGGGTCAAGAATATGCTGTCATGACAATAGTTATATATCAAGGTTGACTTGAGATGGGCCCCAACGTGAGAATATTAGAGGTCTCTCGGCCGGAGCCGAAGGTACTTTAATGCTTAAGTAAGCACGTTTATTTTAGGAGTTAGGAAGAGATGGAAAGATAATTTTTAGTTCGTAAGAGAACCAACTTAACTGAGAAAGAGAGATTCATTAGAATTTTTTTTTTTTTTTTTTGAACTCAATAATCTTACTTATGCATGCTATATGGGCTGGTCCAGGTTGACATACAAACATAAAAGTTTTGTTATTTTTGTTTATTAATGTGGCAGATGCATATGAAAGTGATACTACATGGAAACTTGAGAAAGCAAAATAAGAAGAAGAAGAAGAAGAAGAAATTGTTTTCATGTGGCTAATGAAAACAAAGAAGAACTATGCGGCAACTTGCAATAGAAATGGGACTATGAGTTTTTGGTTATTTGATATGTACTCTGCTTTCCGTAATATCCTTTAAAAATAAATAAATGAAGGCATTGAGACCATTTTGTTCTTTCTCTTTTTTAATTTAGGTAGAGAAGCTCCCCCTCTCAATCTTCCACCTCCAAGTAAGAGGTCATCCCCTCTTTTTCTTTTTGAATGCCTTCCTCAAAATTAATTATTAAAATAATTAACTTGGAGTGTTGCTCCTAGGGTTTCCCTATTAATTAACTAGTAATTAGCTGAGTTCACTATTACAAACACTTATTATCATAGTAAAGTATAGCGGAAATCGGAAAAGAATTATCTGAGTCAAACTATTATTACCTTCAAATGTCATTAATTATCATCAATAAATTCTTAGAGCTTCCAAAGAGAGACGCAACAAAATTAACAACTTCTATCTATCTACGCAAACCTGACAATGCGAGCCATTCGCTCAACATCTTCATCCCAGCAAAACACTAGAATTTACAGCCTAGCAAACCTACTAATCTGCAAAATATCAGGATGTTTCCTAGGTGAAAAGTAGCAATTACGAAGTCCACGACTTCGTATATAAGTAAATTATCACGGAACGCATTTGCTATGTGACAAAATGACGTGTCCACCAACCAAAACACAACAATATCTAGAGCACTACAACCAAAACGAGCTTACTAAAAAAAGAAAAAAAAAAAAAAAAAAAACAGAAGTTCTAAGTGTCTCGAATCTCGACTATATATGTTCACAATTACAAAGTGATTTCTACAGTCATTTATCCACCCATATCGCACCTCTGAAATGAACAGAATGTATGTTTAAAAAACAGGAACAAAAGTAAGAGCATATGCACACACATGAATCACGATATGATGATGATCATATGCATGCATGCCCACAACAATTGTTTCAACTTTTATATAGAGATTACATGAAAGAAATAGACTACTTGAATAGAAATATATGAATATTAGATTTTAAAACACATGAAGAATTGGAAAGAAAAAAAAAGAAAAGAAAAAAGTGAGTTTGCAATTAGCCTTGTTAAGTCGTCACTAATTTCAAAAGCTTAAGTGTGAGAGAATTCATATGAGCCAATATAATTTCAATTGTCTAGCTTGCATGGCATTTAACCCATGCAATGTAAACAATATTAATGCTTGGGTTACCAAAAGCAGGCAAAGCTAGCCCAAGTTCAACTTAATTTCATGATTTGCCAAATTTAATTGATTTAGTAGATTGATTGGTTATATATATTAATATAGCACATGATCATGTATATGTAGAAAGTAATAATAAAGTTGATTCTGATGTCGGCTTTAATTTGCTGTATATAAATATACTAGAATGTGCATAAAGCTTATGCCTGCCTATTTATGGACAAGAGAAAGAACATTGACTAGCTAGATTGTCGGGTTTAGGGCAGCCCGCCCTCCACTCAAACTCAAACCAACCCTTGAATATTCCTAACTAAGGTTGGGGTACCCTTGGCCCAACTTAACCCACAAAAATGTGAAAGCCCTATTCCACCTTACAAATTGCTTGGTGCACTAGCCTGCAGTACTGACAATATCCAACTTGCTGAAAAAGTTAAATCAATTCATCTTGATTTATCTTAATGCATGAAAAAGTTAAATCAATCCTATTCCCCACCATCCTCCTTGAGATTTGTCCAAGTAAAATTTGATAATTGAAATCAGAGACTCATGATTCTCTACTATAATTTGTCAAGTTATGAGCATGTTAAATAATTAGCCGTTATCTCTAAATTCTCTAAATGTATTCTTAATTTCTCATTTGTCTTTTGTTAGACCTTCTCTTTGATAGTGGAAAGGACCTCATTTGTAATTGTTCTTTGGAAAACATTCACTCACCATCTTTGATTTTTCATTACTTTTGCAATCATATCCTTAAACTTTAAAAAAGTGTTAATTTTGGGATTACTATTTTTCAAAAGTTTGCAATATCAACCCTTTCGTCCAAATTCAAAGTTAAATTCTAATGGAGAAAGTGAAATTCCCAAAATACTCCAATTCAAATTCAAGGCATTTTTGTAATTTTATAAACGTCTTAGGAGTATTTTGGAAATTTTATTCATTAACCGTTTGATTTAACACTGAATTTTGATGGGAATGTTAACATTGCAAACTTTTGAAATATATATATAATAACCTTAAATTAACACTTTTTAAAATTTAAAAGTATGATTGCAAAAATGATGAAAGATCAAGAGTGCGGTATTACCTGTTTGTTTACCTTTTCTTTTTTTTTTTCTTTTTTTTTTTTCTTTTTTTTTTTTTTCTCTTGATTGGTTCCGTTGTATTATCTCCTCATTTAAAAATTAAAAAATCTCTATGACAATTGACATTTTCTGTATAGGAACATGAATGAATGGTTACCACAAGTTGGCCTAGTTGGGGTTGACTAGAAAACAGTCACTTATAAGTAATGATATACCTCGCAATCAAGCCGATTTTCCTTCTCTTATGATTTCAGATCTTAATCCCAGAAATTACTGCTCTAAACTCAACCCTTAATTATAATGTAATTTAAGTTTCTCTTCTTTTTTTTTTTTTCTTTTTTTTTCAGTCAAGTTGCATGTCCAACACACTCATTTTTTGGTCAAGCCTCTTGGTGGGATGCATACAATTAATAATCACATTTGAGTCAAGATCGAGTACTCTTTATGGATGGAAGCATGCAAAATTCGTCAGAAAACCACGTGGATCAAATTAGACCAAAGGGGCTCAATATATATCTTAGATTCTTAGGTATTTGATTCTGATTTAGTCATCTCCTTGGCCAACTCAATTATACATGTTCCCATCTATATGCGAGGATATCAAGTGTAGGTCCAGTACTAATATCTGCAAATATTATAATATTGGAACCTTCTTTCCTGTGGATGTCTACAATATTAATTTTATGATATTCTTTGTATTAGGCCTTTAAAAAATTATCCCATAATCAAGTTTGCACAGTACAGATAAAAAATGAACTATTCTGAAGGTGGAAAAGGCACTGCTGTACAGCAGCGACACTGGTGGCAGGTGAGGGACTGACCATGACACACAATGGCAGTGGTGATGTCAGTGTTAGAAAATCTATCATATTTCTTAGAGTTAGTGAGACACGAAAATTAAGAAAAACACAAAAACAAGTAATCACAAACACAAAGATTTACGATATTATATTCACTACTAAGGGCTACGTTCACAGAGTTTTAGGGGGTTTTTACTATTTTCAAGAGAGACTATACAAGAGGCATCAATTATACATTCGTACAAAACCCTAGTCAGTGACTATAAATATAACTTCCAACTTGGTCAAAACAACAAAACAAGCCAAGCTTGAATCAGGTTGGATGCGAACCAGGTCAAATATAGCCTAATAGTCGAAACTTTCACAGGTTGATAGATCTAGATCGAAAAGATCGACTTAGAAACATTATAAAGATGTAGCTCTAACCGTCTTCATAGAAGCATTAATATAAAGATGTGGCCCTAACCGTCTTCATCATGCTCTTTCTCTCTCTACTTCCTCTCTCTTCCTCTTAACAAATTCTATTATATGCTTCTAGATTGACATTAGCCGCTTTGCACGACATTTGCAACCAAGTTGCTCTGATCTCCAACATACTGAATCACCACCAATATATATAAGAACTCATGATGCATAGATAAATATGAGGAATTTGGATGGAGAAGAAAGAAAAATGTTCAACAAACAATGATATTTTAGCATGAAGAGTTAATTAATATGTGCAGAAGGATGATGGATCGTGGTGTCTTCTGTTAGGTGAGGGGCGGGACAGCTAGCTTTCTCCCAGGATATTGTTGGTCCCATTACAAAAACTGGGAGCTTACAAATAATCCTGCAGATGGATCCAATAGCAAAGATATTAGCCCAAAAATCAGAAGGTAAGCTGTCTTCGTCAATGGCGCACATAAGTGGGCAAGGTGTGTGTGGTCTCATAAAAGGCAGCATTGGCTAACTTGTGGTCCATGTTCCTCGGCAACAGGTCCACATGAATGCTGTCGTCTACAAAACACTTCAACACCAACTAATTACTTCTTCCTCATACCACCCAACCATCACACCTATTCAAATGTTTCACCACTACTACTTGCTTAAAATGAAAGACTACAATTTTTTTACAAACCGATCACGTGTAAATCTGTATTGTATGGAAATATCAATCATATATATGGACCGTCACATGGCAATCTACGTTTTAGTGGCTGACGAGCCAACATATATAGATCGTTGAGTTTAATCTTAGTTTTGGGTCGGGTTGAATTATCACAACATGTTGTAGGGGTGGGTGCCCCTCCCCCATTTCTGCACTAGCTAACGTGTTAAGTACCGAGTGTGTTGCCACGTCAGTTTGTAAATATGATAAGTGTTATGTGGCCATTTACATTTTAGTGACTAATATGATAAATGTCACGTAAATTGTCATATCAATTTGTAAAAAAAAAAATTGTAGTGAAAACTATAACAACACTCATATTCTACATGCATGATTCATTTGGACCTATGATTTCGTCGGTGAACAGTGTAATTTTAAACAATATTGTAAATATGTATTGTTGAGGGGTGCACTTTTAAAAAATTACAATTTTAAAACTTTAAAAAATCTGTATTTTCAAATTGCAAGTAAAAGAATGCATGTGTTTTTAAAAATGTAAAATGTCAAAGACTAAATCACAATTTTACTACACGCTTAACTGCGTTGTTAAAAATTATGTTTTCAAATCACACGTTCTAAAATCACTATTTTTTAAATCCTGCATTTTGAAACCACAAATCAACTTAAACTTTTGAAATAAATGATGATTTAGTACATACCATATAAACGACTTCCAGTATACCATTTCAGTCGCACTCAAATTGGAACCCTAATTATCATTTGGCCCTTATTCTCCATTGATCCCATAATGTAAAATATATGAGTTGTATTAGAATATTGATTAAATAATTAAATTAATTATTTTCTATCCGTTTAAGTTTTTTGTGATAAGTGGTGATTTAACATAGCATCAAAACAAATGTCTTGAATTTCAACTTAACGTTTTAATTTAATATTTAACTTGTTGGGCCTCACTTATGTTAGAGGAGTATTAAAAGATCAAAACAGTTATTTTCTATAGCTTAGAATTTTGAATTAAATAGTAATTTAATAAGTTGAATTAAAAAAAAAAAAAAAGCCTCTTGCAAACAGTGAAAAAGTAATTAGTGAGATAATCAGATAAGTGAAGAATAATGTGACAATTAGGGAAATAAACCTTAAAGGAGACCCAAGTAATCTGCATGATTGAGACTGGCTAGCAGAATCACCGATCCCTAGCTACTCTCTGTACGTAAACTCATCATTGTATTTATTTATTATTATTATTTTTTTTTTATATGATTGACAAGTAAAAATTAATTAGGAGATATTGCTTGAAGCCTTTGGGTCATCTTTCACCTAGTGGTCCTGAATAGTCCATGTAGGGCATGGAATCCATGAAACTTCATTTTCTTTGCTCCTTCAATTTTCTTTTTCTTATTAGACGATTAAACTCACATGCATTTCCTCTCTCATCGAATGTGTCCAAAGTTTCTGCAGCAAAACTTATGATATCCCACCATTGAGCCTAATTAATTGCATCAACCAATTATTAATTTAACTAATCTTACAAAACGACACAAATCACAACAATTCCGATCCATTTAGGGTTGTAATTGAGCCGAATATTGAATGTTCAAATTTAGTTGGTTTATTTTTTTGTTCAAACTACGTTCTTTTTTTTTTTTTTTTTTTTTTAATTAAACTCAAACTTGTTTACGAGTTGCTCGATCAATTAACTTACACATAAACCCACTCATATAATATATACACACATTAAGTCTCACAATTACAACATTCGATCAATCTATATCTATTACACTACAAAATTAAAAGAATTCTTTTTTATCGATCAATTTCTAAAAACTTAACACGTTCTCATAATTACAAAGTTTAAAAAAAAAAAATAAAAAATGAAGTTATACGAGCTTATACGAATCAATCCGAGTTTATACAAAAGTTCGGCTAGTTTAATAAACAAGCCTAAATTTTTGTTAAAGCTATGTTCATTTAATAAATGAACCGAACCCAAACTTGTTCATAATTAAGCGACTCTTTTCATTAATTTACAGCCCTATCTAGCTAGCCCCATTCTAATTAATTAATTAACACTCCTTAATTAATGTGAATAGAGAAGCAAATTAATGTATGTTAAGTAATTAAGTTTGGGCTCCACCAGCTCATAGCTTGTCGTACGTAACAATATTGTCATCCTCTCAAAGTGGGTTTTTGCCACTAGCTACTTTGAGTACAGTCATCCTCTCCAAGATTACGAGAGCTTTGTTTTGGACAATTCCACCTCGTAATAGGAATAACTTCTTCCGACATATATGTCCGCCACACAATCTTTAGGTTTCTTCATTAATTACAACCCTAATTACCATCGAGTTCTAATTATTTGTTAATGAACGTACTAATTAAGTTCGTGAGTCAAAATGACATATATAATAATCTTTGACAATTGTACTTCAAGCTTAAATCGTTTATTAAAAGAGTACGTATTTAAATAAGAATCAAGCTTGAATAATTAAATAAAAATAAGTTCTTCTCGAGCTTAATTAATTGGTTTAGTTCATTTGCAACGGTAGAAGATTTATTTGTTTGAAATGAATAAATTCTCTTTACATTTCTACAAAAATTTGTTTAAACTATTTTCTTTAATTAATTGTACGAGGTATTTTAGTTGATCAAGGGTAACAATTGTAGAAATATTCTAGATTTTCTTTTTTACTTTGTTTTTGGCAAACTATATTGGATATTAGAAATTCATCTAATGAAGACAATTCTTTGGGGGTGGGGGGAAGCCTAACTATAGGAATTATTAAGGGCCTAGCTAGCTCGTCATGATATTTAATGAAGACAATTTTATGTGAACAAGATCATAATATTTTAAGGTTGGGGTGTTTGGCAAATCTTTTTTAGAGCAAAAAAGAGAAATGAACGGGTTAATGCGAGGCTAGAGTGACATAAATGTGAAATGAATTTTGAATATTTTTTTAATGAACAGCGAAAAAAACGAGTTTGATAAGGAATTGGTTGATAAATGGGTCGAATAATGAATTAGCTATATATATGGGGGCAAAGAATTGAAGGGGGGGTAAAAAATAATTTTAAAGGGTTTAATATTTCATTAAAAAAAAAAAAAGCATAAATTTTAAAGGACTTTCTAACATTTTGAGGGGCTACTGCTCCCAATCAATAATGTGGTTCCACCCCTAATTGGATGGATGGTAAGGAAGGGGAGGGGTTGTCTTCCCTTGGGGTCCATCAAGAATGGATGGAGATAAAGAAAGAGAAACAGTATAATTAGTTTTAATTATTAGAACTCATAGGATTTCATTGTATATTTGCCTAGAATTATCATAGTAATGTAGTTAATAAGATTCATATGATTTCTCACCACATTTACAATATTTATCTTGTATGACTTACTTCACCAACCATATATGCTCTATAAATATATAGGACGTCTTGTAATAACAATATTTAAGTTAAATAAGATCAAGATGTAGCTTTAGTGAGTATTATAACAAAAATGTAGGCCTTTAAAGGTCGAACCATCTCAAATTTCTTGTATTCTCTCTTTCTCTTTTCTCCAAAACATGTTTCTTTTGCCTTTTCCTATAATATAATTAATATAATTTTATTTCAATCCAATTTCCTCTCTAAACGACCAAACACCTAAAAAAAGTATAATTTTCTCCATCTCTTTGTGCAGACATGTCAAAAAAAATAAAATAAAATAAAATTTTCATCTTCTTATTCCCTCTCTTCCTTCCTTCCTCCTCCCTCTCCTTTCTCTTTCTCTTTCTCTCCCCCTTCGTTTTGCCAAACTTAATCTATAGAAGAACTCAATTTATACAAATTACATGCCCAAAAATGTAACATACATGCATTTCCCGGCTCTAGCTGATCCATCTGTCAATTTTATTGTGATTTTCAGCTGGAAAATCAACGTCCTTATACTTTCAAAACTCCATTGACAGTTTTTTCTCATTCTAGATATGCATCTTATACTTTGTTCTTTACGTTTTCAATTGAATTTATGCACCGCTAGCTAGCTTATGCATTAACGTGTCAAGTCAACCCAAAAAACAAATTGCTCAATCAAGTTTTTGAGAGATGTCAGGCATCCAACTCCAACTACTCAATGGGCCAAATCTGGTGGTCGGCATCACCTCCGCGCGCGTGATGGTTGGGAGCTGAGTGGCATGATTAATACATAGATTTAGTGATATTGAAAACAAAAAGAAAAGAAAAATATTATATATTGACTAACGTAGCAATACCAACCAACGCGCACGGAAAAATGTGTAATACATAGTGTATATACATATATATATTTACAAAGTATATATAGTATGGCTCACAAGCAAAAGGAAGACTAGTGATCAAACATACATGTATGCAGACATAACCCAAACCCAAATTTGATAATTAGGAAAGAAACCCTAATAGTAAGGAAGGCCAAATTAGGGCAAGGCAAGTTGAGGAATAATCCCAAAGTCCCCCAGCAAAGGTGCAGCACAAAAGGCAAAGGGCAAAGGCAAAACGAAATGATTACTTGAATGAGATGGGACCCAGATGATAGTCTTTCCTTTCCAAGTCTCTCAATTTTTTGACTTGGGATTGGTCCCACATCGGCCACCATTGTCTTTATGGATTGAATGATAAAAAGAGCACCTCACGTGGAGTCTGAACCAAAGGGGCTGTCCAACCACAGAATAAAAAGGAACCTCCCCCTTCCTTCATTCACCAAAAAATAAAAATCCCAGATATTTTCCCCCCACAAAAAAAAAAAAAAAACTAATTATTTCTCTAAAAGAAATACAAAATTAATGAAAAAGCAATTTCTTTTTCTAAAAAAATTTATGCTTTTTAAAGCTCACCCATATAATTCCCACTCATTATCTTTGTTGCTTAAAGCTTGCCCTCCTCCCTTCCTTATCCTCTCTCTCTACTCCTCCCATGAAAAATTCTCAAACAAATTAATTCCAGCAAAAGAAAAACACACCCTACTCTACTCTTATATATATATATATATATATATATATATAGAAGATAGATATATATATAGGCTAGCTAGCCAGAGCGTAAGAGAGAGACAGAGACAGAGACAGAGACCCACCATAAGATTAAATTAAACCCTCACTCACTCACTCACTCACTCACAATCCTTTCATCAAAAACCATTACTACTCTTTTCAAGTCCACCCCCGGCACCTATTTCCATGCGATCATGGAAGGAGGTGATGAGCTCCACCGCCCTAATTTCCCATTCCAATTGCTAGAGAAGAAGGAAGACGACCCATGTTCCACCTCCTCCGGATACCCTTCCCTTGCCATCTGCCCCGTCGAACCCAACGCCATCCAAACCGCTGGCGGCGGAAGCGCCTCCGCAGAACCCTCCAAGAAGCCACCCCCGAAGAGAGCTTCTACCAAGGACCGACACACCAAGGTCGACGGCAGAGGCCGCCGTATCCGAATGCCGGCACTCTGCGCCGCTAGGGTCTTCCAGCTCACGCGCGAACTGGGTCACAAGTCCGACGGCGAGACCATCGAGTGGCTGCTCCAGCAAGCCGAGCCGGCTGTGATCGCCGCCACTGGCACCGGCACCATCCCCGCCAACTTCACGTCTCTGAATATATCTCTCCGGAGCTCCGGCTCCAGCATGTCCGTTCCCTCCCAACTACGATCCTCCTACTTCAGTCCCAATTACTCGATGCAGCAACAAAGCCGACGGAGCTTGTTTCCCGGTATCGGATTATCCTCCGACAGCGGCACGTCGACGCTCCTCAATTTTCAGTCTTCCGGCGGCATGAACTCCATGCTACAAGCGAAGCAAGAGTTGCGCGACGCCACGTCATCTTTGGACTTGTCAGAGACGACGGAGGAGAGCATGGGAGGAGGGAGGAAGCGGAGGCCGGAGCAGCAGGACTTAATGTCGCAGCACCAAATGGGTAGCTACTTGATGCAGTCGAGCACCGGGGCAATTCCGGCGAGCCACGGTCAGATTCCGGCCAATTTCTGGATGGTTGCTAATTCCAATAACCAGGTTATGAGCGGTGACCCTATATGGACGTTTCCTTCCGTTAACAACAGCGCTGCTGCTTTGTATAGGGGCACCATGTCAAGTGGGTTACATTTCATGAATTTCCCTCCCCCGGTGGCCCTAATGCCTGGCCAACAACTAGCCTCAGGAATTGGCGGCGGTGGCGGCGGTGGTGGCAGTGGGGGTGGTAATAGTATGAGCGAAGGCCACTTGAATATGCTTGCTGGGTTCAATCCTTATCGGCCTATTTCCGGTACAAGTATATCAGAGTCGCAGGCGAGCGGTTCCCATTCGCATCACGGTGGCGGCGGCGGCGATGACCGGCACGACACAACTAGCCACCATTCATAGACCATCATCATCATTCATCA
>NC_081543.1:2544621-2546338 GCF_901000735.1 Corylus avellana
TATAAGGGAACTCTAAAACCCTAGTCCTGGAATTACATACAAACCAGGCGTTGCCAAACGTGGTGGTTTAAGGCCTTTCTGGTGTTAGGACTTTTGGAGTGACCCACGGGCCACGCTTCACTTGGGCCCAACTTAAAAGTACATTTTTAACAAAATTACATAAAGTATCCCATTTTAACAGCTCCTTGAGATTTGAAAATCATTTTGAATAAATCATATTGAGCCACATAAATCTAAATAATAAAAAAATACTTAAAATAGCGAAATAAGTGTAATAACTATTATTACTCTAGCAAAATAGGAATAAAATAGTTAGTCAAATACTATTTTACCCTTTGAGAAGTGATCAGCCACCTAAAAGAGGTGTCCAACCACCCCTTGTGGTTTGGAATAGAAGATGCATGAAGTGGGTAATATTTATTTTATAGTTAGGATTTAAAATTAGTGCATTTAACGCTGTATATGATGTCATATTATTTAAACTTTTTAAAAAACGTGTCAATATTGGCATCACGTGCACCATTAGATGCACTCGCTTTAAATTATAATCATAAGATAGAATTTATCAATTTTATTTATAATTGAGAAGATGCTACTACATTTTCACTGGGTTAGCACCTTACATTTATCATCAATTAAAAAGAAAACAAAAAACATCAATGGTGGATGAATGATGCCAACTCAGAAGAAATATACGTGAGATGTAAGTCAAACTGCAAATAAGCTTTTCTGATTTATTGACAAAGAAATTATAAAATTAATTATTTTAATCATTTTTCAATTATCTCCATATATAGTAAATGGGTAAATCTAATATTGAATTTATATACAACCCATACGAGTCAACAAATTCAAATTAATTGTGAAGCAATGCCTTTGATACTCGTGTCCACGTATGTTTGGTCAGATACCATCTAAACATATCGTAAGCTGGCCGGCCTTGTTTCCTACCTAATTTAACCAACTATAATTTCCTAAATCTGCAATTGATAATTTTATTATAAGAGTAAAAACTTACAAAAACACCACAAAAGCCAGAAGAGTGTTTTAAAAAAAAACATTTACATGAGAAAATATGCATAAAGGTTCTAAAGGATATTAATTCATGCAACATAACTTTATTTACAAGTATATATATATATATTTCGATTTTAATTGGTACAAACCAAACAAATTGATTGATATTTGATACCAAATTGGATCAATCTTTTTAATTTCACTTGAAATAGAAAGAAAAAAAAATTGTAATTCATATTAAATTTTTACAAATATAATAATATATATAAAATATAAACTGTTATATATATATATATATATATATATATATATATATATATAAAAGAGAAGTGCTAAAGAGCCAAACAAATAAACTTAGAAAATTTTTTAAATTGACGTGGTAAGAGTTTTTAAACTAAAAAAAAAAAAGTAATTTTATCTTCCTTGTCTGCCACTCACGGTCTGCTACGTCAATTTAAAAAAAAATTTAAATTTATTTATTTGACTCTCTAACACTTCTCTATATAAAAACAAATTCTGAATCATAAATTGGATAATAAGTAGATCCTATTTCCACCCAAATACCAAATACAAAATTACAGGCCAGATGGCAGATTGTGGCATTAAAAATTTAAAATTGGAAAGAAGTAATCGAACAAATTACAAATTAAAAAACTTCCAAAATCAAATAAAAACAAACTCCTCACACTTCAAAATGTTA
>NC_081543.1:2546438-2656177 GCF_901000735.1 Corylus avellana
TAAAAGTGGCATTTTACAAGACGATATCTTATCATCATTGTTTGTGCAATCAATCTTTGGTTGTTTGTTTTTTCTTTTTTCTCCAAAGCTGTTACTTTGTAATTTTATGCTTTTTATGTTGGAGAAAATGACCTGTTTGCATCCTAGGGTAAGTCTCCTAAGTTCTGCCTACCTGGCATCTGGTGCAGTGAGAAAGGGTGTTCAAAATTTACACTTTGTATATATATATATATGTATACATATATATTTTTCTTTTTTGATGAATGTGAAGAAGGTTTACAGCATCAATGATTAAGATTGAAGGAGAGAGAGATGGGGTTAATAGAAGGGTGGGGTCCAGACCTTATCAGTTCCAGGTGTTGGCTCAGGTGGTGGGACCGGGCTGCTGGTCATTGCCCAAACCAATGTACAATGTCACTGACAAACAGGTGGATCATTCCCCATCTTTTCTTATGGTGCAGTTGCTGGCACCATAGAGAAATCGGTGGTGGGTGTTGATGACCCCACCTCCCAGATGGCCCCATCAGCTCATTAATCTACACCGTTCATTCGCTGGGCCACCATTTTCATGGGCACATTGAATGATTGGGTCTCAGTGAGGGGAAAAGATGTGGAATCTGCAGTTCCCATGGTCCAACTTGTTTACTGTCTCCCTTCAACATGTTTTTAAGACTACTTTCTAGTTGGCATTTCACAATTGTTGGACCTTCTTTTTTTAACACCCTATTACATCTCTCTCTCTCTCTCTCTCTCTCTCTCTCTCTATATATATATATATATATATGCTCGTATACATATACTTTGTAGGGTTTTGCTTTAGTTCGATTTCAATTTGAAATTAAGTTCGTTACTCGATTGTAACACGTGTCCCACATCGGGACACAAAGGACATGTGTCACAATCCTATAATTTGTATATATCATGATTAGAGCTACTTATCAAAAACAAAAGTCATGATTAGAGTTGGAGGTATTGGTTTATTCACTTTTTAGGAATCATAGCTCCTAAATGTTAAATATAATATCTTCATCCTAATTATTATTTTATTAGACTGACGTGATAATATCTTATCATCCCTTAATTTTTTTAATCAAGGCTAGTAAATATTATCACACCACCAAGTAAGTAAAATAAGAGTGTAATGTACATGGCATCCATCGATGAAGTGAAGGGTAAGTTGGAATCTAAGAAGTAGCTTAGATCACAAGCAAGGGAAAATGAATTACATCACAACTCACACGAAAAAGCAACGTAATACATCTTATAAATTTTTTACAAAACTAACGTAACGGTTTACGTATTACTTACTATGTCAGTCATTAATAATAAAATTTAATTATAAAACTATTAACGTACATCAATTTGTAGATTCACATAGCTTTTTTGTCATTAACAGTTAATTTTCCTTGTTATTTTTTCTCTACTCCTTCTCTATATATTGTAATTACATCTTGTTGTATATAAGTATATCTGGCAGGGTCTTGTAATCACCTGGGTTGGGCAATCAAGGAAGAGTTAAATTCAAGTTATGGGTGTGGGTGGTTTTATATATATATATATATATATATTTTTTTTTTTTTTCTTTTTCTAATGCCCAGCAAACAATAAAAATAAACTATAAAAGTGGTCGTGTCCTGCGGGCTTCTTAATGATGATACGGCATGTAAAAAGAAAGTCTGACAGGTGTACTCACATTGTAAAATTCAAAATACCTGCTTCGTAGATTCCATAAGTTTTACACAACTTTATTAATAAATAAATCAACCATATTAAACTAAATTAACTAATCCCCATCTCTTACGAAACTTTCCCAATTAACTATATATATAATATCCGTTATTAAAAATCATTGCCCAAGTATTCCCAACAGCCATCTCCATAGTTGTGATATGACAGCAGATCATTCTTCTAAATTATCTTAATATTTTACTCATGAATAATATTATTCTTTATATTTATTTATTACACTATTTTTGTATAGACTAATATAACATGTTCTAAGTCACTTTACATGTTAATCACTTAAAGTATATTATATCAGTTAATATGAAATGTGTACGAAGAATAGCATTACTCTTTTCTCACATAATGTATAATTTTAAATCATTCTGCTAATTTTGGAATAATGTGACTTTTTATATTCATTTCACACCACTAATGTAATGTATTTTATGTGGCTTTTCATATTACATACTTAAAAAAAAATTAAGCTATTTAAAATATGTCATAGTCAACTTGTATGACATAAGTGTGAGGAGTAATATTACTTTTGTCTTAATCAGAAGTGATTTTTGACATTTAAAAAACTTGCAAAATAACTAAAAAAATGTGTGAAACAATCTTGACAAATAAACATAGTTTGATGAACATCTCCTTATTTTTGTGATTTTTTTTGTATTAAAATTTTACTTGGACATTCAAAGTAATGGATTTTTTTTGTACCCAAAGAGATGTTAAATATAGTTTGAGTGAGTTTAATTAGTGTTAATTAATAGAGGTACATATAAGGTGAATTGGGACGCTGCAACATATATCGTTATGGGGCGAATAGCCATAGGCATTGTGATAAGGGATTTCGAGGGGCATATAAATGCAGCTCGTAGCCTAACAATTCTTGGGCATTTAGAACCGGTGGTAGTAGAGGCTTTGGCAGATTTTCATGCGGCTCAATTTAGTAGGGATTTGAGGCTACAGAATATTTTTATGGAATGAGATGCCCTTCATACGTGTTGTGCACAGAATGAAATTGAAGCTGCTTTGGACAGACAATGGCAAAATATACGTGCGGTGCTAGATTCGATGCATAGATGGCAGATTGGTCATATTAATAGAGAAGCTAATGCGGTGGCGCATATATTAGCCCAACAAACAAATAAAACTATTATAAATGAGATTTGGATGGAAGAGATTCCTCATTGTATTTGTAATATTATTGTTTCTTTAAAGCAACCACAATTATGAATGAAAATTTTATTTTTTTCAAATAAATAAATAGAGATTCAATGTATATCGAGATTCAATAATTTGGTATGAGATATTTATGTTGTCATTATTTTCTTGTGGGTGTAATTTAAAACAAACTCAAACTTTAAATTTATTATATGATTGACCCACCCAACTATAAGGCAGTTATTTGGTAGAAGTTGTCGAGTTGCTTGTTCTTGTTCATATAAAAAGAAAAAAAATAAATTAAAAAGAAAAAGAAAAAAATATACTACAAATTGGTCCCTTTAAATGTCCATTTATTGTCAATCTAATTTTTCATGTTTCAAATTGAAAATTTTGGTCCTAACACTTCTAAAGTACATTCAATGTAGTACCTCTGTCTACATCTGGGTATCTATCAATAGACTAATGTCATATTTTTTCTACAAAAATTTTAAATTAAAGTCACTATTTTTTATCAAATGACTTATAGTAATGATATTAAAGTCGATGTCCTTGAACTCGACAACACAAGTTACTCATATTTTTAGTTAAATATTTCATATATTGTGCTCTATTTGTAGCAAAAGGGAGGATTAAAATAGTTGTATGTCAAACTAATATATTAATATCATTTAACTATCAAGAGTACGTACAAGTGGTTCATAGGTCAGCGTCAAGGCAATTTTCATGTAGTTAGGTAAAACACAAGGACATGGGTTCAACTTCTGCAATGAAAATTTTCATGTCTGATTAGTGTAAGTAAACCAAATTAGGTTTCGCTGGTGTTCGGATGAGACTAAGTCATGCTATGGTTTAACGTCTAAGCCCCTCTTGTCATGAACTCCTATGATATTAATCTCATCAGTAAAATGTCTTTATCGCATTTTAGTAAACAGTTGAGAAGAAATGATCGAGAGAAAAATCTTATTTATTTTTTTTTTTTGGTATGCAGACAATTTTTACCGTTTATTTTTTACACATAAAGGGGAGCTAAACTCATCCATTCCTCAATAATCTACCTGCATGACAAGCACATTTATGCCATTTATTGTCTTGTTGTATTTGTCTGGGAGAATGGTGTTACACCATCATCATCCAATAGAAATAGTGTTGGTTGAACACATGTTGCACATGGATGTGAATCCATATCATACAACCCAATGGTCCCTGCAACACAACCTTGTGTCCCAAAAATAGCATGATTAGACACACCCTGCAAGCCGTGTATTCTTCTGGCTGGTGAACAAGCAAGTCGGCAACTGCATTGGATATCTATATATATATATATATATATATATTTGTAAAAGGTTGGTTAATACATACAAAGAACCAAGAGATTCTATTAATTTGGCCCATTAAATCTCTTAATTCCCTTCTGATTTGGTTGTTTGGGCCCAGAAAATCTATTAATCCCTCCCCCCACCCCCACTGGTTTTTGGATGGCAGATAAAGTTGCACAACCATGTGCCTGCCTACTGCCTACTGGCTACTGGCATTCAGCGTACAAGTTGGTTGTTAGGATGAAAATTGAAAGTAATTAGGTTTAGTCCCACCATCACATCTACCCCAAAATAGCTCAAGACCCACCAACACATCCACCCCAAATGGTGGCTTCTGCATGCTCATCTTCGGACATGCTTGTCCCTCCCAATTGGGTACATTTTCGGTTTACGTGCTGTAAAAAAATTAAAAAATAAAATAAAAATTACAGTCTATCTGTGTGTGTTGTAGTTTAATTAACGGTCTAAATTTAATCTTAATATTTCTCTATTTTTCGTGGAAAACTTGAAATTAAATCTCATCGGTGAAAAAGACTGCAACAAATATGCTATAATTTGTTTTTTAAGTCACCTAAGCAAAATCTCATCCAAAATAGTCATTTACTGGCTGATTGTGTGGCATACAAAACCTAGGCCTAAAGTCCATCCAAGCACCCACCCAACATTGGGTATTAAAAGCAGTCTGCTTGCTACGTGAAAGGAAAAAAAAAGAAAAGAAAAAAACCCTCTAAAAACACATTAGCAAACACAATTAATGAAGTTTTTGTTTGGTTTAGTAGTAAAACCATGTGGCTTGAAAAAGAAAACAACGATTTCAAAATACAATTAATAAAAACGTGGTTTTCTAAAGGAAAAAAGTTAAACGTTCCGTAAAAGTATGGTTCGTGGTTCGACCTTCAAAATCATACTTATATATAAAAAAAAAAAACATACACACATTGTCCCATTGAGTTAATTGCTTATTGCACGAACACGAAGACGGAGATGGAGATTTTTTTATGCTTTCAAATCACAACTTTTTTCTAATGCACTTTCAAATATGATACTTTCCTGCAATTTTGTTTAAAAAAGCGTATTTGATGTGCGAAATCACAAAGCCAAACACCCTTAAAATGCATCTTTGTTTGAATGAAAATGTAGTATGTCAAAATATACTATAACATTGTATGGTCTGAATCATGATAAAAAAAAAAATAATAAGAACAATATATAAATCTAGATTTGTAATTTTTAAACTAAAAAAATTGTCCTAAACTATTGAGAAATTGATTAATCTTTGAATATATACAATTTATCGTTTTATTTGTATTAGATAATTATTGGGTTAAGAGTTGAGGATTTTGACCAATGCCTCTGTTCTGTAGTTTAGGACTTTAACAGCAATGTATTTACGCTTAATCATAACGTGGGAGAATGGTGACGCCAAGGGCTCCGAACGGGTATCGGTGGAGTCACTCAAAACGCGTAGCTCTGATCTGGGTCACCTCCGCCTGCATCTTCTACGCTCTGTTCCAAATGGCCGTCCGCAACTCCTCCCATGACCAAACCCCAACTTCTTCTTCGTCTTCAGGTACTGCTCCTAATTCCTTTTTCTTCTGCCCTGTTTGGGAATCTTGGGACTGAATTTAATGTTTGTGGCATTGTTTCAAGATTCAAAATCCGAAATTCTCTTAACCACCGTAAGTGAAATCTCAAATAGGAAAGACCCATTAATTTAACGGTGCTTTGTTGTGAGATTTTTGTACAAAAACAATGAATTTACCCGCTAATCCTTTTTAGTCTTAATTTTATGCATGTAAGTTGAAGCTCACTGCTAGATATATTATAAAATTCGCTTCTACTGATTCTCTGCATATATTCGTGGATTTACCGGCTAATCCTTGTTAAAAAATTATAATTTTATGCGAATTTCGGTTTGGGTGCATAGCTAGAACTTAGCTCACTGCTGTGTTTATTCTAGATTATCTAGAAGCTGTTTGATTATTATAATATGTGGTGGTAGATTAGTGGGGTAATGCTAACTTGGGATAAACTTGCATCAGGTTCTGCAATTACTAATGGGGATCTAAGGTCGAAATTGTATGATAAGATGGAGAGGGATTTAGATGAGAATGGGGCGGCTTTTCTTAAACAGGGTGAAACATCTCAGTCGTTGTCGCTTTCGGATATTTTCACTTTGAAGGATGGATCTGTAACACCTGTACTTAAAGTATGAGACTATAATTAAGTTGTTCCATTTACATACTGAGCTAGCATAATTAATTTCATCTTTGATCGAGTGGCAATGATGGCTTACCTCTTTTGTGTGTGCGTGTGTCTAGGCAGCAAACCCTCCTGTACGAGCTAATGTTTTGCATCTCAGCACAGCATACTCGGTGCACATCTCGTAAGCATTTATTTTCATAGTCCATGCTGTTGCAATTTGTTGTAGTTCCTTATATGTTAAATTCATATGTTTGAGATTTTTAGTGAAGTAAACATCTGGAGTTTTTAATTTTAGAATTATTGTAAACTAAAAAAATCAATGGTCACCTTTCCTCTACTTGGGTGCAGTCATATTAAATTCAAGCTCCCATTTGTTTGAATGATTTGTGAGACATTCCAAAAATCTTCATGACCAAAGGTTAACAGTCTAACTTGAATGATTTTTTTTTTTTTTTTTGATGTCGGGGAACCTCTCCAAAGTAGAGCCCTTTGGACCCACCTCTGCAGAGTAAACCCCGGTCTTGCGCACCCTCGAAAGTTTTCCTACACGGAACTAGTTAAATTGCTGGCTTTTCACCAGAGGGCATGGCCCCAAAGGATTGTTTGCACCCATGAGGTATTGAACCTTGGACTTTGAAGGGATGATACCTCAAGACCAAGGCCTCCACCACTTAAGCCAACCCCTTGGGGTTTTTGAATGATTTTTGAAACATTCTTAAGGCTCATCCCAACATTCATAGAAGTTGAGACGGCTAAACTTATCCAATCTTATTGATTCTCGCATTGTCAGTTATTAGAAGGTGGTCTCTAATATATGGCCTTCTATCTTCTGATTAATTGATCATATGGCATGAAGTATGACCAGTAGAGACACCATGCTTCTCAGTCTAGGAATGTTGTTTGCCAATTGCCAATAGCTTCCCTTGTCATCCTCGGTGGCTTACTCTCAGAAAAGGTTTGGCCCACATTCGAATCGGCTGAATTAAAATTTTTGGTGAAAAATCAACTTAACTGAATGATATATTATCTAGCTGCAAACATAATGGCCTAGTAATTGATGGATCCCATTGACAGGATTAATTGTGCAAAGAATTTCCATGATTTAATGAGTTATGGCCATCAAATTTACATGTTTTGTGTCCTTAAAAAAAATTCTCAATGGGTTTTGTGTCATCTATAAAAGGCATGTGAAATAGATGGTTAAAACTCATCAAATCATGATGACTTTTTAAATTCTAATTCGAGAACTCATAAAATGATTAATCTAAGTCCTTAGTTTTGCTAAATTGAATCTTTGAATTGTGGGTTTTTAAGCCTTTAATGAGACTAATAGTTGCAGTTCTGATGGTTTTGGATGTGAAATAGAAATTTGACCTTCACAACAAGATACTCAAGTATTGATTCCAAAATTGTGATACTCAAGCATCTGTTGGGAAGAATATATTAAATATTACACCTTTCCTTATTTTTCATATTTTAGCACCTTAATCTTCTTAGGTTTTATATAGTAATTTTCTCTTCTTTCCTTTTTAAATCCATACATGCTTGCTTGGGACAGGGAGGCTGTAAAACATATATTTAATCCATACTTTGATAAAGGTAAGCTTTTAACTTGCGTACTTCTTCACATTTGTGTTGTTATCAGTTTGTTATTCATTGCTTTTAAACTATTACAATTTGGTTTAGTTGATATAATTCACATTTCTTAGAAAATTATGATTTGAGCTTGTTGCCTTATTTTGTTGGCATTCTTATTTGTATTTGTTTAGCAATCTGGTTTCAGAACTCCAGTTTGTACCATTTTAGCATGTTTCATGCCTCACATCATATTGCACCTGTTCCTGCTAACGAAGCTGAGGTAAACTGCCTTTTAGAGCGATTTTATGTGCACATAATTCTTCTTTTTGAAGTACAGATTTAATTCTTGAACCTTTTGTTTGGTTTCTCAGATAGAAGCCGAAGCAAGCGCTGTTCATGCAGTTGCAGATGTTCTTTGCCCTTTAAAAATTGTTTTAGACAGGGTGGTTTTGACTTCAACTGGAGTGCTTCTGGGATGTTGGCAGGTTATTCTTGATAACTTTTATATGCTCATTTGCTTTTCCTTACCTCTTATTGTATGTATAGATGAGATATGATCTGCATTGTTAAAAATTACATGTATCTCAATGTGCATTGCAATGAAGGTTTATCTATTGTGCATGTTTTCACTGAAGCTTTACTTTTATCATTCAAGCCCGTAAACTTAAACCTTGAATTTTCATCTTACAAGCTTCTGTTCCTGTAAGTGGATGGTTGTCACTGTCAGATTGGTTAATTATTGGTTAGGGAGACCAACTGGGTGGGGAAGAACCTTGTATATGGTAACCACTCCATGTGTCTCAGAAATTCTTAAGCAGTATTATTATCTGCAGAATTTATTGTGAATCATTACATTGACAATTTTTTGTAAGAAATACAATAATAATGTGCATCACCACTTCATATTAATGGTTTAGTCTTTAATGTAGGTAATTTCTGGGACAGATCCCATAGCCATTCGTGCCAAGCTGAGGACTGCATTGCCACATGCGCCACAAAAGCAACTTGTAAGAACCAAATGAATCTCTTTATTCTTGTTGAATTCTTAGAAGTTGAAGTGAAGGAAATCAATGGCTTGAGGTATGAATGGCTCATGCAGCACTTCAACTCCTAGTATTGGATTGCAATATTTGAATCATGTGAATGTCTTCATCAGACCTCTGCATGCCATGGTTGGGGTCTAAGGAGGCCACGGCCCCCAGAAGTTCGAATAGACCTCTCTCATAAGTTTCACATTTCCCTTGCTTGGAAGAAGTTCGAAATTCTTTTTGGGTCTCCTTTGTATGCCCCCCATGGACTTGATTTCTATCCTTTCATTTTTTATATCTGGAGAGAAGGAAGAGGCCCCTAGGAAAGTAACAGGGATTTCAAATCTCGAAAATTTGACATGTTATTGAAGGAACCTTTCAGAAAAGCATATTGAGCTGTATGGCCTCCCAGATGGTAAACCTTTTCAGGTCCAGCACCACATGGTGTTTTTATAGAATACATTGACTGATGATATGTGCATCTAATTATGTTAGTTTATGTTAAGAATAAAGAGATGCTGATATATCCTATGTTGGATCTCATTTCTGTGTGGTGGGTCCTATCTTCATGTCCTGGCCTTATTGGTTCCTTACTCAATATCATTGGTAGATTCAAACTGTGTAGTTTGCGTTCCTCAAGTAGAATGATTATATAAGAAATGATAAGTATGTGGTTATTATCATTTGCTAATCTGCAGTTATTTTATGCTACAGTATGATGCTGCTATTCTTCACACATCATTTGCAAGGCTTCTAGGACACCCTACAGCATCGTCAATGGTAGTACACCATATCTCTAACTTTGTTGCATCTTATGTGTGATCAAGTTACTGCTTGAAATCACTCACAATTTTTAAAAAGTGGCAATGAAAACCAGTTGAAAAGTACATGCTTCTGTTGTCTCGGAAGTCAAGAAGTAACTTTTGGCACTAGCTTTAGAAGAATTGTGTAGAAACAAATGCTTTTCATACGATATATTCTTCATGTCAACTTGTGATAACATAAAAACTCCAATAGATATCAAGGCATTTTAGTGCCCATGCAATACACCTTTCACGAGGCCTGAGATTACTGGTCTTGGATGACTATTAATAAATTGTGGATGTGATCATGACTTTGTTGCTTGTAAGAAGTTTTATGAGTGTTCAAATGTCGCATTTTGATCACCTCTTCCAAATCAGAAGTTAAGGAACATTTGTTGTTTCTCATGTTAAGATGAATTGCAGCTTTAATTTTTTTTTAATATACTTGGTTCTAATATCTACTCTTGTGACTGTTGTCCTATTTAGGAGATGCATAAAACTTCAGGCGAAGTTCAATTTTTCCATGATCTAGTTGCTCGCCTAAACAATAAAATCCGAGGATTTGAGGTAAGTTGTTATGTTCAATTATGGTAGTATTTAAAATTTAAAAGTTTTTGGTTACATGGTTGTAGTTGAACTTGGGCTTTTTGTTTTAGTAGCATTCAGTACTAATGTTTTGTCAATTTCTGTTTTTACTCGTGTTAGAAGATGAGATTAGATGGGAATATGTCCATACATTTGAAAAAATCATTTCATGTGACCATGCATTGTGCCCTGGCATTAGCAACCTTCACTTGTTAGTCATGTGATGTGTCCTTTTTGAATGTGGCATGTCATTCAAAAAGCAAAGGAAAACTTTTTATGGTATAATGGCATACAATAACATTGGGACTGTATGATCCTTCTTGTGAAATTAAGTTGTAACTTTGTCCTACATGCTTTGATGCTCAAGTGTGGAACTGAAAAAATTATTATAGTAACAAAAAGAAGTAGAAGGTGTCTGCATAAGATAATTGTTTTATGTCAAGCACCTTTATTGAGGGTAAGAATTTGGTGATAGTGAATACAAGGCTCACATGGCACTTCCTTTGCATCTTCAGAGATGAATCAAACGAACTTTTCATAAAGTAGGATACATTCACTTTTTAAGGCACCTTGTTGACAAGAATGTCGAAGTGCAGCTTTCTTGTGATCACCTATCAACTTTCACTTTTACCTGCAGCAGCCTATAGAAATTATTCTTGTAGAGTCTAGCACACTTTTGGGAGCAGCTTAATGGAGAAAAACCTTAATATTCAGATTATTGATACCCAAAATTGACATCTCAATTTTTTATCTTTTCCATTTGGGTCGGTGGGACCTTTTGTATAACTTATCTGAAAAGGCTGTTGCCTGTTGGTACTTCTCTGTTTTGGAAATCCTTTTTCTTTTCTTCTTTTTTAAGAAATCAACCCAGGGGTAGAATTGCTTGAAAGTATTGACCTTTGAACATCATTTAGAGGAAAAATGCTTGGGGTACTACGGGTTTTACTTAGGGGTGACAATTCTATTCGCATATTAGTTTCGGGTCGTGTCAAAAATTGCCAACCCTAATTTTACTACTCCCATACAAAACTCACTTGACAGTATCTTAATAGTGAAAAAAAAAAAAAAATTAAGCATGTAGCAATATGCATTACCAAATCATGTAAATTTTATTGTTTAGTAGCTGACATGGTAAATGTTACATGAATTGTTATATCAATAAACTTGTAGTAAAAGTTACAGTATCTTTAGCCGAACTTTTAGACTTTTGGCAAGGCTACACTGTCAGCTTTTGCAAACTGATTAATTTAACTCTTCTAATGTTTGGTCTGTGGATATATGTAATTCAGGCAGTGGTATCCGAGCTCTGGTATGTAGAGGAATATGATGTGCTGGCTCTTGCATTGGATGGAAGAATGAAGGTTCGCAGGTTTCAACTTGGCTGCTCATGAATCCAAGATATTCCAAAGATGATAAAGATAACAAAAAAAAACATATTTCATAGGCTTATTGGATCTCTCTCATTTTGGACATGTCTATGTAAATATACAAATTTAGTCATTGATGGTCGTAATATCAGTCAATCTCCCCATTCTTGCATCAATCTTTTCCCTCTTTCATTTCAATAATTATGTGTGTGAGTGAGTTTTACATCAAGTAGATTACAATTGTTTATGGAAAAAGGTCTTATCAATTTTTTTTTTTTGGTTTAAACCTTGAAAAATCAATCCTAGAAATATAATTTTTTATTGTTTTAGCAGTGTGAAAATTATTAACCATCACTACCCAAAAAAAAAAAAAAAAAAAAAAAACCTAAACTTATATATGATTAAGGGTGCGTTTGACATTGTGATTTCATAGACAAAAAGTGTGATTTTAAATCTAGTTGCTAAAAACAGATTGTTTGAAATAGTATTTACGATTTGAAAAGGTAAAAATAAGTTTTTTTTTTTTTTTTAAATGAACAATTTCAAACATCTAAAATCTCTTAAAATTACACTGTAATCTCATTCCAAACAAACAAAAATCTAATTAGAAAAAAAAAAATAAAAAAAAACAAAAATCAGGAAAAAGAAAAAATAAATAAAATGGAACCAGTTGTAATCAGGATTGAGATTTTCTAAAATTTTTTTTTATTAAATTCATTGAGAGTAGTTTTCTCATTAAATTTTCTTATTAACTATCCTCATTAAATTTTTCTTATTAAATGTTGAAACATAATTTATTTTAAACACTTAAATAAAATAAACAATTAAAATTTATGAAATAAAAAAAAAAAATTAGGAGATCTCATCCTTTACCTTCAATGTTCATTTGGATGACATGGCCTTTGAATTTTAGGGATTAGAAGAATGAGTCGCTTGTGGAATGCGACCTCGTGGATGGCACGCGCTTGTTGGTAGAAATAAATGTGCAGTACAAAAGATTGGAATGGAATAGCTTCTCCCTTTCACCAGTACTACAAGTTAAGATACCTATGCCCATTCGTGGATGCCACACGCCCCTCGTGGCGGTGGCCCCCATCCATTGTGGAAACATGCTCCCTATTAGCTTTCAGTCGCAATAATAAATTTTCATTTTTATTAATTATTATCCTATTCTCATTTCACTCTCTATTTTATCATCATTTACTTTATTTTAAATATTGATACTATAATTTTTGAAAATTATTATTTTTTTATAACAATTTTAGCCAACCATTTGATCAATTCTTATTAAAATATATATATAGTTTTATATTAATTAAAAAAAATATCAAGATTATATATATATATATATATATATATATATATTATGAAGAATATTAGTTTGGAATCATGTCATGTCATGGGTGCATGACGCGGAAAAACACGGAGCCATACAGAGACAAAGGAGAAATCACGTGGCGGACTCACACGTTCCCGTACAATGCACCCAAGTGGGTGGCACCTGCTCGCCACGCGCTCTTGTGTGCCTTCTTCTACTGTCCCCGCCGCTCTCCCACTCTCCTTCTCCGTACTATACGAAGCACGCGTTTGGATTTCTCTCTCTCTCTCTCTCTCTCTCTCTCTAAAAGCCCTAAATTTCATCGTCAATTATACGATTCCCCTGTGTGTTTTTTTTTTTTTTTCCCCTGTTCTTCGTTTTTGCATTTCTTAAGGTTTGTCAGAAACCGCTTTCTTCAGGAACTGTCTGTGGCTGGGTTGGTTGGGTTGCTGCTGGGCTTTTGATCTGGAGGTATCAATATTTTGTGGGTTCTCTCTTTGGCCTCTTGTTTAATCAATGGTTTTTAATGTGCTTCCTTTGTTTTCTTTGCTTTGCTTTTGGTTTTATTGGGTGGGTTAGTTTGTGATTTCGGTTTTTTGGTTTTAGCAATGCCCTGTTTTTGTTTTGGTTGCTATGAAATTGTTGGAAAAGTACAGGAAAGTGAAAGATGTTCTTGGTTCCCAAGAATTAGTCAAATTTGAACTAACCCAAGTCTTGGGCATCCCTCTAATGGGTTCTTTTCTTTTTGTCCAAAAAAAATTTAAAGTTCTTTTCTTTTTCCCCATAAATAAATAAACGTAGTTTTGTTGGCAGTCAGATAGAAGCTGCTTGAATTAAGAAACACCAATGTTTGGGAAATGATCAAAGTTTCCATTTCTAGATAATTGTTTGATGCAGCTACTATGGAATGCTGAAGCGTGGAAAAAACAAGCCTAATTGTGATTATATTATTGTCTCCTTTCTATTTGGTTATCTGCTATTATAAAAAAAGAAAGTTTGAATTGGTGTAGTTTTTTATTCTTAAGGAATTCTCCGCTGGCGTTTAATTCATCGAGACGAGCATGGACTCGGAAGCTCACAGCGCATTGGTTGACAAGGTCAATGTGGTGGTGGAGGATTCTATGAATAGGTAATTGCTCATAGATCCTAAGTTTGATGCTGGATGGTTGAGTATTTATCTGCCACTAAGATATCTTGTAATAAAAGCAGAGTATCTCAAATTCAATGCTTGAGTTACAGATTAATTGGGGCTGGTTTGATTTTCTTTAGTATGAACTAATGTACCTGAAACTAAAAATTACCCTTTTAAAAGAATGTTTTACAAGAGACAAGATACAGTTGATTGTAATGCCACTTAATTGCAAAATTTGAAGCTGTGGAAACCAATAAAGAGTGTAGGCGGATGATGTCATGACTTTGTGGCGCTCCCACAGGCCTGCGCCTATGAACAAATGGTGTAAAATGCAATTCTTTGATTGGTAGTTACACATGCACCTAGTGGATTTTGATTCTATGAGGTCAACCACCACACCATTTTTACAGGTAGAGGAGGTGCCATTTGAGTTAGAGTCCAGTTGTAAAATTTAATGAATGATTGATTTTATAGTTTTAAGAAATTTTTGAGTCTGTTAATGTGCAAAATGCTGCACGGAAATTTTCAATATACCTTTTAAATGGTTGTAGGTGGTTTATAGCTTTTAAATAAACTTCAATTGGAAAAAAGGAGACAATGAACACATATGGGCTTGAATTAGTTTGCTGTAAATAACTATATATCGTTCTTGTCAAGGTAGTAAGAAGATAAACAGATGAATCACTTTAAGTGGTTGACTGGAATTCTTTCCAGAAATGGGGTTTCTATGAATCTATGATGTTATGTTCGCTTACATTGTTTTCGTGATTGATCCGAACTTTTATATTCGCCTTTTCATGTCGAGCCCTAGTTCATACTGTTAATATGAGGCTACAAACATCCTTGTTTTTTAGGATGTTTTATCTTTGTCTACTAGATGGGGGGAGTAATTTTTTTTTCCTTTTTCTTTCCATGTTCTTTGTATGTAATTCCTAGTCTATGCATTCCGTACTTTAATAGTTTAGTTGAAGAAGCCCACTTGAGTTATACTAGGATGCATTGTTCTGCATTGGCAGGCATCTAATTTTGGGCATATTCCTACATGCATCAATACTAATAGTTAGCAGTTTCTGCTAATGCTGATGCAACTTACAGATGCTAAATGCTCAGAACTTCTTCTTAGCAACATTAATTCTGGCCATAACCGGTGCATGTTAATTTCTTGAGATAATACATCGAAGTAGCTTCACATGGATTTTAAATGTGGGTGAAAAATCGCTCGGGCACCTTGTTAGATTGCCTTAAAGTTGTTTGTGGTGCAGGACTTGTCCTGGCAAAAAGAATAAGGGGAAAGTTCCTAAAAGAATACAGAAGGCTGAGAGGGAAAGATTGAAGCGTGAGCATTTGAACGAGCTTTTTCTAGACCTGGCCAGTGCACTCGGTAACTTCCTTTCGTTTAATGATGAGATTACTCAGCCACCTACTCATGTTTTAGATTCATAGAAGTCCACTGGTCAACATGTTTAATCAAGCAACCTAATAATCTTGATTAGCTTTTTGGCTTTGACTTTATAAACAGTGGTCATTTTCAAGATGATGTGGATCTTGTGCAGAACTGACCCAGCAGAACACTGGAAAGGCCTCTACATTGTGTGAAGCTACTCGACTATTGAAAGACTTGATAGGCCAGATTGAGTGTCTCAAAAAGGAGAACGAATCTCTCTTGTCTGAATCTAACTACGTAAGGCTCTTAACACTCTTTTACTGATCTCTGGTAAATAGTCTTCTCCCATGTGTGAGGTTATCCAGCTTAAATGGTAGCAGCAGAATTTCTTCCATGAAAGCAAGCTAGAAAATTGTCATTTTCTCCTGCTTGTTACATTGAGCGGACCCCTGATCCATTCTCCTTTTTGTATGAAAATGCGTTGAATTGCTGATCCTAGTTTAAGTTGTCTTGAACAGGTGAGCATCGAGAAGAATGAGCTAAGGGAGGAGAATTCTGCCCTAGAAAATCAGATTGAGAAACTGCAGAGTGAGCTAAAAGCGAGGGTGGCCCAGTCTAAACCTGACCTAAATGTATCACCTCCTGAATTTCAGCAACCAGAATTGACATCACATTTTCCGGGAGACTGTCTGAGATTGCCTGCTGTAGAACCCTCATTGCAGCAAGCATCCGCCGTCTTTGTCCTCCCCATTGGTCCAGATCCCCAAGCTTATCCGTTGCCTGATGTTTCCCAGCTGACATCTAAGCCCAACTCAAATGTGAGCAAACCACATGCTAGGTACCCAACTCCGGCGGATTCTTGGCCGTCGGAACTTCTCAGGCAGCAGGCAACAGCAACGAAGGAATTTCAACTTAGTGGTAGCAATTGTACTGGGGAAGATGGCACTCGAAACATTTGACTTTTGTCCTCCTCGCTAATCTGTAGCTGTGCATTTCCTCTCCGTGTTTTTGATTAATTGGTTATGCCCATTTGGAGGGTTGTGTATCAATATGGATAAGTAGTGATTAGTATACCGTTCTGAGGTGAACTGGGTCAACTGGGTGATGCTTGATTTCTGGCCAAAGCAGGTGGTGGTTGGTCACCAATGCACTGCAATCAGAGAAAGGTTCCAAAAATGGTGGTTTGACTCATGAAAAGTTAACTGCTCCATTGAACCATTTTAAAAGGACCGATCTCCTGTAATTGCTTGTTCTAATTGCAATCAATCCTAATAGGCAATAGAGATAGGGGGGCCTTAACAGTGCCGCTTGCCGGTCACCCAAACACCTGCTGGGCAGGGAATAGGATTCTTTCCAGTTCATTTGAATTAGATAATATTCAGTTAGTTATATTGGAGAAGTATTTTTGTCCTATCAAAAAATGAAAAGACAAAAATACTCTTCAAATATAATTAACTAGATATTATCCAATTCAAATTAACTGAAGAGGATCTTGTTCCCTGGGCAGGTGGGTTCATTGGTGTCCTCTTATGAAGGACGGCAGTAGGCTATAATTCAATCAACAAATTATAATAAATCTCGATCCATTTTTAAATATCTAAATACAAATTTTATGCTAGTTTCTTCATTCGGCTTGTAAAGATATTAAAATGCAAATTCAAACCATATGAGTTATTCTAGATTGTGTTTGCCAAGAGACTGGACCGGACCAAGCCTCATTCCCAAAAAATTCTTCTTAAAATTAACTCTAGCATTCTTATTTTTTGTATCACATCAATAATTTTTATTACTATTCAAATAAAAAAATCACTATAAAACAAATTGTTTCACTTTTTTATACAAAATATTTTTACTTTTTTCTCTCATATTAATAAAATCTTCTACCGTACTGTTCCACTCATTTTTTTCATTCCATTGCCTTAGTTTTCCTTGTCCAAAAAGAGAGTAATTGGTTTCTTAAATATTATGTTTTTAAAAGCTTGAATAGGTTTCAACATTTTTTTTTTTCTTTTGACATGTCTACATAAGAAAATGGGAGAAAAATTCGAACTAGTAACTACTATTATATGAGATATAATCTACCGTCGATTGAGCTATCCACGTAGACATAATTGAAAATATATGAAAAACAAAATATCATCCGCACAATGTCGGTGCTGATTCTACGGATCAACAACTTCCATAGATTGTCGCCACGATGCCCCCAACTCCATTAGTAATTAGTACAACAGCTTTTGCTTTTCACCCACTTGTCTGGTCTGGTTTCTGACACGCGCGCGCAGCGCACACGTACTAACTCTCTTTTCCGTCTTTACCAATGCAATTCAACTTTAACCTGATTTGAAGTAGACAAAGAGTGAACCTTTGGCTGCTTTGGGAAGAGATTTGAGATAACAACTTAGGAAGAAGACGCATTGAGGTATCAGACAGACAGAGAGAGAGGGAGAGGGAGGGAGAGATGGGATCTGGGGCTGGAACTGCAAGTTTCTTGAAGGTGGTTCTCAAAAACTTTGATATTCTTGCCTGGTATGTCTTCCTCCTTCGCTCTTTTACCCAATTTTTTTTGTTGGGTTTATGAGAGATATATGCTGTAGTAGTTAATCGCTTAATAAGTTTCTTTTATTTGAAAACTTTGCTTATACAAACAAAGGCACTGAAAATTTTCACTAATTTGATTCATTGGTTTGATTCGCAGGCCTGTGGTTAGCCTTGTTTATCCTCTGTAAGTGGGATTCTGATTCTTTTCCTTAAATTCTTTGTTTTTTTTTTTTCTTTTTTTCTTTTTTTCTTTTCTTTTTTTTTTTTTTTTTTAAAAAAAAATCGACTATAATCTCTGGCATCCCTTAATTTTTTTTTGCTTAGCTTATGATTTTCTGTGATGGGTGGTTTTATATTATGTAGCAAGTGTATTCATGGCTGCTGTGGTTTGGGTTATTCAACAGATACGCCTCAGTTCGGGCAATCGAGACCAAATCTCCTGTCGATGATCAGCAATGGCTTACTTATTGGGTTCTGTACTCCATGATCACGCTCTTCGAGCTCACTCTAGCCAAAGTCCTTGAATGGTGAGCAGCAATATAATAGGGTTTACACGCAGTTGCTTTGTTATTTTGGAAGCAATTGCTGTTCGGAAACACTCTGTATTAATTTTGCTAACTTATGAAAAATATGGGTTTTGAATTTGGTGCATCTGGCCATTAGCTATCTTAGTGTTAATTTTCTCCGAGCTGTGTTCCATTCAACACTATCCAACATGGTTCCTTTACAAGACCTGATTTCTGAAAATACAAAGGAACCCTCCTGAAGTTTACTTGGCTTTAGGTTGTTGTGTTGTTTCACCTAATTTTGGCAGTTTTATAGAACTCTTTAATAGAACTACTGCTTCAGAGTGTTGCAGTAGAAGGTATATTGATAACCTGTGAGACTCCTTAGACACTTGGGCGGCTGTCATTATATGGAAAGTAAACTTTAATATGTAGGGGGTTGTATTGAGCATTTGAAATGTTTTGTGCTAAATTGTGTTTTCCCACCCTAAACTCTTAAGGTCATTTGCAATGTTCCACACACTTTAAATTTGAGATCAACTCCCTGAATTATGTGATTAGTTGCAAAGTTACCTGGCTGTTCATTTCAATTCTTGTCATTCTTAACCTTAATTTTCACATGTTTATCGTGTGATCATAGACAATGACATTGTAATTGACCTCATAGCTTAAGGGTATTAAGTTTAAAGCTTAAGGTGGACATTGCAGACCTCATAATTTAGGATGGGAATTTGCAATTCATTCAAGTCTTTTAATTCACAGATTTCGCATGTGGTTGTGTAGCCTATGGGCCTTGGCGCAGATGGTTAAGCGGTGGGGTTGAATTGGGGAAATGTCTTAGGTTCAAATCTTATAAATGAAAAAACAGTACTGCTTCTTATGATTTTTGTGTGGAGCTGTTAGGGATTACTTAGCTTTTGCTGTAATTTCTAAATTTATGTGGCAGGATTCCTATCTGGCCATATGCAAAGCTAATCTTGATCTGCTGGTTGGTTATCCCATACTTCAGTGGTGCTGCATATGTATATGAGCATTACGTGAGACCTTTCTTCATCAATCCACAGACTGTAAACATCTGGTATGTCCCAAGGAAGAAGGACGCCTTCAGTAAGCCAGATGACATTCTTACTGCTGCAGAGAAATATATTGCTGAGAACGGGACAGAACAGTTTCAGCATATTATTAACAAGGTATTCTCATCAGCCATAACTGTTAAGGAAAATAGTATATTTATACATGCTTTTGAGACTATATTGATAAATGATGCAAATGCGTGTGTTCCTGCAATTAATGACTAATGCTTTTGGGAGCTGCTGGTTTAATGTATTTTTTCTCTTGTTCCGCAGGCTGACAAGTCCAGGAGTGAAGGCCACTCAATCTTTAACTAGGGTCTTCGATATTGAGCCTTGTAGCTCTGAGCATGTTTTGCCATCTGGTTTCTTGTGGAGAAAAGGATGTTCGTGGTTAATGCTTGGTATTTCTGTTTCTTGTTTGAAACAATCTTTGTTTATTGTAAAAAGTTGCTTAATGTCTTAGTTTACTGTATGTAATTAGCAAAGGGTGCCTCGCATTTCCTTTTTTCCGTGCATCAGTACTCTATGGTACAGTTTTGCCTACCCGGCTATGCTAACTTGAATTAAGCACTATATTGCTAAACCATACAGTTTTTCCAATTGCTATTTTTCCCATTGCTTAAAAGTAAATATCGTGCTCCTCTTTCCATTACAGAACCATCAGGTTTCAGAGCTTGCATATTCTCATTTGTGGTTACATGATATTGCCCATATATCTCTTCTAACATCCCTAGATCATCGTCTACCCTGTGTGTAGCCCCTCTACTTTTCCTTCAACTTGGGACCTATTATTCTTTCCCTAGGTGATGATCCATGTTCATTGCATAGAGCATCATCTCAGCCGAGGTTTCCTCTAATCCATTAGGCTGTGTTCTAGTTTTGTACTTTTTGGTCCAAAAGGATAATAATGTTTGGTACTTAGTTCTCACTTGCCAGTTGCAGCTTCCTTGGTGGCTAAACCTACCTCTTTCTTGTTCTGTCCAGCCAAGAGCCAGTCCTGATCACCAGGTTGGTATTTATTTGGTTGAATAACTTGGGCTATGGTGATGGCGTTTGTTTAATGGTCAATGTCATGATAAATCATACTCTGGTTGAGCCTTGAGAAAGCTCATGTATCTATCTATATGAATCCCGGATGCTTATGAGAAATTTTACTAGTGGATAAATGTATGAATGCTTTGCTCATTGGAAGTATGAGGCCAACTCGTTAATAAATTTTTTTTTTAAAAAAAAAAGCGAGGGGTCTGGATAGGTGAGTCTTGCATTTTGGATTGTCTATTGTAAATGGGTCTCACAACCTGATTCTTTTAGGTTGTCCAAACATAAATTGAGTAATTCTATAAGTTACTTTTGCGTTTCTTATGTCACTCTAAGAACTTGGGTCTTCCTGTCACGGTGTAAATAACACTTAACCTGCTTTTGCCTAATGTTTTTCAGGATGTGTTTGTTAAAGGACTTAAAAAATGAAGTGGATTGAAACTGTAACAGATTTGGTTGATGTGAAAATAAATAAATAAATAAGAATGTTTTGCACAAAAATGTGAAGAAAAAAAATTGTGTGAAGAAAAAAATTTGTTTTGTAGTGATTTTTTTATTTAAATAGTAATAAAAAATGATTGATAAAATGTAAAAAATAAAAATGTTAGTGATAGAATCTGTTTTTTCAGTCAAACAAACCATCAATGGAATAAGACTACTTTTGCTTTGCTCGAGCTCTATTATGTATTGCATAATGATGATAAAGTGGATTCCCTCACTTAACGACGCAGACAATCGCATGCGTGACGACAAAGTCGTATTCCTCACTTTAATAATGCAAACAATCACCAAAAAAATGATAAAGCTTTAAAGGAGACAAGCTAACTTGGCAGCCATTTAGTGCCTTTGTACCCTCGAAAGTCGAATCTATGGCAATAATAGCATTATTAGGGTTTATAGAGCAAATTTATTAATTTCGTAATGGCCCAAATATCAGATACCATTATGATTTAATTATAGGTTCAAGGTCCGAAAAAGCAGACATCAATTCTGTAACTAAAGAATGCTTATAAATAAAACAGGAAACTACACTTAACATCTCTCAATCTATTACTCAATTTGTAATCTACTTTCGATCTTTTAATTTGTTTAACATACCCTACCAATTTACCATTAGAATTGCAATGTCCATTTTCTGTCCCCCAAAATGACAAAAACACTACTAAAAAAAAAAAAACAAATTATTTTCTAAATTTCTCATTTTCTTCAAAAAAGATTATCTTATACAGAAAGGGAGACATTGCAATCCCAATGGTAGAACTAGATCAGAAGAAGAAGGAAAAACAAAAAAAAACAAAACCCTGGCTGCTGAGCAAAGCTTCTGGTGACCAACCAATTCTCTTCAAATTAAGTTCTAGGCGAAAAAGAAGTTCAATATACTATTATTAGGCTAGTCATTTCAATTTATGACCATCTATCCAGCAGATACAAGTAGACATAAAGGTCTAAATGGCATTTAGCAGCTGAAGCAGCGTGAAAGATCACTAGCATCTCATTGATCAAATGAAGCCTTGGGGTTTAAACTTTTATCCAGCCAGAAGGGCCTGCAAATGCCTTACGTTTTGCAGGCAACCCTCCTTTGGCAGTCAGAAGACTCAGGCTTCATCTTCTGCTTCTGCTTCTGCTCCTGCTTCAGCTTCAGCTTCAGCAGGAGGCATAAACTGGGACAGGTAATCCTGTGCTTCGGAAAGTGCAGATTCCTTGGCGTCAGCAGCATACAATATCTTCTTAATCGCCACAGACATCTGCACAAAATCGAAGTAAATGTGCCAAGAACATTTACTGAGATGAGTGATTCTTAAAAGCAGAATGGGACCTAGATTCCTTCATCACCCGCACGGTATATTGGGAGAGTCAAATGAGGAGGACAACATTGAAAATAGAACAAGATCATAACACTAGCAGAGAAATATGCAGAATGGAAAACTAACAAATAAATATTAATTCCATGTACAAGATATGCTATTAATATGAAAAATTAATGCTATTAAAAGACATAATACAAGAACATAAGTTGTAAAACCATACTATGAGTATAATCAGGGATCTCTAGAAACTCTTACCGGGAGATCTTCCCATTCAGGAGTCTGACAGATAATTTCTATATCCCTCAATTTTGCAAAGTAAAAATCTCGTTCCTTTTCCAAAAGATCCACGGAGAACTTAAGATCAGAAATCTGTGTGACAAAAAGCATATAACAACAGCAAGTAATCAATTCTATTGAACTTCATGCAATAAACTGTTTCAACTGCAGGATGAGCATATCAAACAATGAAGGGGGGAGAGAGAGAGAGAGAGCATGCATCAGGGAGATAGAACCATGTCTAGAACAAACGTGGTGATTGGTCCAGAGAAATTTCAAAGTGAAAGCACTAAATCAGTGGGTCATCCTTCTACTACCTTTGTCCTGTCTGAAGTAGTTATCCTCCAATAGATGATAAAGGAGGATGATCTCCTCAGACAGCCATCATAAACAACTTAAGTCATGGACTGCTCACATTTTGAATGTAAACAGAAAAAACTGTGATGTGAACCTAATGTCAATACCTCCTTGGACAACGCCTGAACCTCCCCTGAAGAATCACCTCCACCTGCTGCTCCGTATGTCTTCCCTTGCCTGAAACCTATAGCAACAAACAGCAAACAACAATGGGAAGGATGAAATGTTAGAAACATAGAAAGTTTGGAAGCAACAGAGAAATAAAAATGGGCGAAACAAGCTGACCAGAGGCTTTATTAAGACCAACTGTGTCACCAGAACCAGGATTGTGCATATTGTTTGTTTGCAGTGATTTCGGATTCTTCTGAGACCCCTTAGTACTCCGATCCTTCACACCTTTACCCCTTCGCTCAATAGGATTATAATTCCTACAAGAAACACCACATGCATGTCAAAGTTCAGGGAGAAATCACAAAGAAAATGTGGCAACATTGATGCAACAGTATTCAAAATGTTAAAGGGGAGAAGGGTAATAGGACACTGAAGGAAAAACTAACATACTCGTTCATAATGCCACCATTTACAGAATCACAGTAGCGTTTCAGCCATTGTAAGAACTCCAAATTGTCCAAAGGCCGTCCTTTAACTAGCCTGTTGACTTCAATATGCTGCCATACAGAAGAAGACTTGGCAGTCAATGCAAAAGTAATTTGTAAATCTCTCTAATCCAGCTTCCTAACTAATTTTAGGTTAACATAAAAACCAATAATTGAGCCTTGCACTTCATCCTTTTGCTCGCTGTCTAAATGTGACTAAATTTTAATGGAGTAATCTCCTTTATCAAGAAAATTAATACTTGCACTGATAAGAAGAATTTTTCTTTTCCCTTTTCTTTCATTAGCTAGAATAAACCCACAAATTCTTCTATTCCTCTAATTTCATTTACAAAACAGAGAAGGTCTCCATGCAGGCCCTCTTTTCTTCTTTATGCCATTTCAAAAGGTCATTGCTCTCTATTGCCCTATATCTGTAGCCAGTTGGCAATGATAAATTACTCTAAAATTGAGTATTTGCACATTTTACTTGGACTTTAACAAAGGAAAATCCTTGAACCAAACTCATGCGTTTTTGGAGCAAAATTCTAACACGAAAGTTGCCTACTAGTAAGAGTTGCAACCCAAGAAATTCACACACATGCACAAGGAATTTATAAGATTTTCTGTTCTTATTAGTTTAAAATTTTGAAACAATTGGTAATTTAACATGGTATCAGAATAGTGGTCATAAATTCAAATCTGACCCTACAATGGTCTTGAATTCAAATCTAACCCTACAATCTACCCCATTTCGGTTTAAAATAATTTTGTGTTGGACTTCACTAGTTGAGGAGAATTTGAGCCAATACGTGAAAAAGAGTGTTAGAATATTAAATTATTGATGACTTTAACAGTTTCTAAGCCAATTCAGTCTTTCCACTAGTCCCCCAATTGGAGGAACAATGGGACCAGCATTCAAGCCAAGAGGCTACCACCAATGTGAAATATCTTTGTGCATTACCATCATACTGGTTATTCTATTTTACTTTATTCAAGAATTTGCCTTTAGTTCCATTCTTTTTATCCAGTACAACTAAGTCGTTCTCAAGTATTTTCTTTTCTTATCCTCATATCCCTTTCTTGGCCAAGATTCAATTCTGCTCAAACAAAACTGATCCTAAAATTCAGACTAGAATGCTATTCCACTTTTCTCAAAGTCAGAAATGGGCAAACCCTAATAATTGATCCAACACCCTGGAATGAACAACTCAAAAGAATATTGATAATAAAAAACTTAACACCTAAAGAAAAGGAAGTTGGTAAGAAAAGAAAAACAGAACCACAACAATTCATGCACAAAGCACCACACAAAAGACTTTGACCGGTTGGATAAAATTACCTTATCGATTTTCAACTTGTTGAATACTTCCTGCAGAACCTTATAATTTTGGATCATATCATATTCCGTCTTCGCATCATAATTCACCTAGAACCAAATGACAAACAGTGAAGACAATTCTATGAATAATGTTATTGATTAGAAGAGAATTTGCAGGGGAAAAAACATTAAAAAGCAAAATAACAAAACAAAACAAAACAAAAAAGGAGAGGCAGTTTGTCACCTTGTGCATTGGAACTACTCCTGGATAGGTCATGTCCATCATCTGACATTGCACTGCACCAGAAGCGGCCTAGCCACAAGCATTTACATAATTATAAAAAAATAAAAAAATAAAAACCGAAATTACTTAAACCATTTCATCAGGGAAAAAATTTAAGATGAGAGAAGTATGATGTGACTAACAACAGCAAAACAAGCATCGAATAAGAACTACCCTCATAGCTACTAAACTAGCCTTCTCTTATCCGGAATGCAAATAAAATCACATACAACAAAATTCAAATGGGATTGGTGGCTCGAACACTTGCACATAACACGAGTGCTATGAAAAGGCTTTCTTCCAATCCCAATTCAATCAATTTTCATTGATGTGGTTCCTCAAAAACATCATCAAACTCAATCAACATGACTCCAACAATATTTAGCAAGAAATAGAAAGTGAAATTTTATGTCAACATCTTGCAAGCCTTCATAAAAAAAAAATGTTTTATCATGGAAATGATGCTTTTGATGTGTATTTTAAGACTTCCATAGTTCCATTACTTTCTTATGAAGCCACAGTTTTGTTCCACTACATTTATGAATGACAATCTTAATCAATGTTGCTCGATATGGGTAATTATAACTATGAACTTTGCACGTCCATCACATGCAGATTAAATTTTGGGTTAGGTTGCATAGATCGTAATTCAAATGCTTCACCCAATTCCGCCGACAAGATTTTCAAGTTGTCATCACCTTCTTTATCACTGTGAATGTAGGGTAATGCCTTTTGCTCATTTCCTCCATATCCATCCTCCTTTTCCATATTTTCTCCTCCGAAATCCCTGCCCTACCCCTGCCTCAATACTCTAATTCTTGAGACTGCCCCTTCCCTACCAAAGCGTCAACACACAATTTCTTTCCTTGATCCACCAACTGGTCCTTCTCTGCCAGCAGCAATGAACCACCATACTCCTTCAGGGAAACCATACCACTACTCCCATTGCCGAATCAAAAAACACTACCACCCTTTCTCAACTCCACAGCAAAATTGGTCCACCCTCCACCTTCTTGGCCCTCTGGAACAACAATAAAGCCATACCACCCTCCTCCATATTCCACCAGTGCCATGTACCGCTCATGGCTATTCGCGCACCTCTACGCAATATAAGCCCTACTTCCAACCCTTATAGTCTTGTAAAATTCCCTCAAATTCTCCCCTTTTAACACCTCCTCCACTGTAACCACCAACCAAAACACGCTACACTTGCCCAAAACCAACACTCTAGAGACCCCTGTGCTCCTCTCGGTGATGCGTAAACCCATTGCCATCTCTAATGTTATAACAGAACCAAAAGACAAAACTGAAACAAATCTGATGACAATCTCGTCGGGACGTGCCAATGCCATCACGTGCCAACTACCACCGCCCTCACGCTAGGAATGGAAATATTTAATAAGATGATTTTGAAAAGTACATACCCAAGAAAAAAGAGTTTATTCATTAGATTGATGTATTGTATCAAAGGTCACACTACAAAAAGAAACAATTGGACTTGATAAACAAGCAAAACAATTAAGCCCATCTTAAAAACTCATTAGGGCAATAAGACAAGTTAACAAGTTAAGAAGTGTCACAACAACATTTCATTCAAAATTAAAGCACTTTGGTGTCCTCCCCACTGCCCCCTAGTGCATATTTCATGAAGACTGACACATGGAAAGTAGATATGCATTCACACAAAATCTAAACATTCCAATTATACAATAATGAATGTCATAGACAACCAATTGCCCATCCAATATTTCTACTAACAAAAAATTGATAGTGGGCATTGCTTTGCAAAGTTGTGATGGTAATGCATTTCAAAATTCGAGAGTAGTCAACCTTTGCTCGATTAGCAGCCTAGCCAACATGATTTCTCCAGTGATAGACTAAAGCAAACATAAGTAAACACTAAGCTCAAAATAGTGACACTCATAGATGATTTAAGCCAAAGAAAATATTGTTTACCTATTCGCTTCTTAGAGCCTATCAGCCTAGAACAAAAGCTGATTAAGGAGCTGTCAGATTAGATTCAGTTTACACCGTGCCCAGCTCAATAAGAAACAGTAAACTTTGAATCTAAATAATGTGAACTAGAATTTGATATAGATTAAGCCGGATAATAATATGCCACTCACTGCATACTAAATGTTTGCCACATAATCACTTTACCCCAGTTTTAAACCCACACACATGGACCAATCAAGCTCTCGACCTACATTATATGTTAGAATAGTAATTAAATGACTAAGTTCACCTTCCCTATAAACTTAACATTTTGGGATAACCGGTGATTTAACACTTACTATATGACCACATCCAGCATTAATAAAACCCTATTGTGCAGCATCAAAATTGTAAACCAAATTTCCAAGATTTGAAGAAATAGGACAGATAACACTATAAATTGTATGCACACAGCCAAAAGGCACAGTGTATGGCATCCCAATCAACATTGAACCATTACATACATATTGGAGTATACAGTAATTTATCAGCACACTTTTTATTCCCACCTCATTTGGGCTAAGAAAAGAAACCACTATGAAAAACTGAAATCCAAGGCGATATTTTCTATGTAAAGAATAAGAAATAAAAAATTGAACCACACGTCTCTAAGGAACTCCATCTGGGTCATCAAAATGCATCCAAACAACATCTTTGTCAACTAAATAGTACCCTGCGAAAACTTACGTCCACTACAAGAACACCCAGATGCGAAAAGTACAACTTTTTACAACATATAACATCAAAAGATTTCTTTTTTTTTTTTTTTTTTTTAAATCCATCCAAGAAACTCCCATTCATTAGTCATTACTGCCAAGAACCCAACAAAAAGCCTAATAAAAATGGGTGAATGAATTATTGGGAATAGTGTACCTCTTCAATGCGAGAGAGATTGAGCTGAAGCCTATTGTTAATCCAAGTCAATATCTCATTCCTCCCTACAAAGTACCCGCTGTCCATCATTCCTATATTCGTCGCCATTGCAACGCCTTCAAACAATTTTCACGCACAGAAAGAGAGAGAGAGAGAGAGAGAGAGAGAGAGAGAGAGAGAGAGATGGGAAAATGAGAAAGATAATGTGAGGATTATGGCGATTAAAAGCGTAATCTTTGGAGGGATTTTGAAAGTTTAATAATCTGTTTGGTTATTTTAAACAAAAAAAAAAAAAAACTGAAGTGGGAGGAATTGAATGGTGCGGGATTGGGGAGAATCAGAGAATGAAACCGAAAGGCCACAACAAAAGGACCGGCTGCCACTATACCCAAGTAACCACGGACATAAAAAGACAATTTTAGGCTTCTTTCTTTTTATATTCTCTTTTTTTTTTTTTTCTAATTTTAAATAATAACATTTTTGAAGTGTGAGGAGTTTGTTTTTATTTGATTTTGGAAGTTTTTTAATTTGTAATTTGTTTGATTACTTCTTTCCAATTTTAATGCCACAATCTGGCCTGCAATTTTGTATTTGGTATTTGGGTGGAAATAGGATCTACTCACTATCCATTTTATGATTCAGAATTTGTTTTTATATAGAGAAGTGCTAGATAGTCAAACAAATCAATCTAGAAAATTTTTTAAATTGACGTAGCAGACCGTGAATGGCAGACAAGGAAGAGAGAATTACATTTTTTTTTTTTAGTTTAAAAACTCTTACTACGTCAATTTGAAATTTTTTCTAAGTTTATTTGTTTGGCTCTTTAGCACTTCTCTTTTATATATATAACAGTTTATATTTTATATATATTATTATATTTGTAAAAATTTAATATGAATTACAATTTTTTTTTTCTTTCTATTTCAAGTGAAATTAAAAAGATTGATCCAATTTGGTATCAAATATCAATCAATTTGTTTGGTTTGTACCAATTAAAATCGAAAAAAATATATATATATACTTGTAAATAAAGTTATGTTGCATGAATTAATATCCTTTAGAACCTTTATGCATATTTTCTCATGTAAATGTTTTGTTTTTTAAACACTCTTCTGGCTTTTGTGGTGTTTTTGTAAGTTTTTACTCTTATAATAAAATTATCAATTGCAGATTTAGGAAATTATAGTTGGTTAAATTAGGTAGGAAACAAGGCCGGCCAGCACACGACATGTTTAGATGGTATCTGACCAAACATACGTGGACACGTGTATCAAAGGCATTGCTCCACAATTAATCTGAATTTGTTGACTCGTATGGGTCGTATATAAATTCAATGTTAGATTACCCATTTACTATATGGAGATAATTGAAAGATGATTTAAATAATTAATTTTATAATTTCTCTGTCAATAAATCAGAAATGCTTATTTGCAGTTTGACTTACGTCTCACGTACATTTCTTCTGAGTTGGCATCATCCATCCACCATTGATGTTTTTGGTTTTCTTTTTAATTGATGATAAATGTAAGGTGCTAACCCAGTAAAAATGTAGTAGCATCTTCTCAATTATAAATAAAATTGATAAATTCTATCTTATGATTATAATTTAAAGCGAGTGCATCTAATGGTGCACGTGATGCCAATATTGACACGTTTTTTAAAAAGTTTAAATAATATGACATCATATACAGCGTTAAATGCACTAATTTTAAATCCTAACTATAAAATAAATATTACCCACTTCATGCATCTTCTATTCCAAACCACAAGGGGTGGTTGGACACCTCTTTTAGGTGGCTGATCACTTCTCAAAGGGTAAAGTAGTATTTGACTACTATTTTATTTCTATTTTGCTAGAGTAATAATAGTTATTACACTTATTTCGCACCACTTCATGTGATGTATTTTAAGTATTTTTTTATTTATTTAGATTTATGTGGCTCAATATGATTTATTCAAAATGATTTTCAAATCTCAAGGAGCTGTTAAAATGGGATACTTTATGTAATTTTGTTAAAAATGTACTTTTAAGTTGGGCCCAAGTGAACCGTGGCCCGTGGGTCACTCCAAAAGTCCTAACACCAGAAAGGCCTTAAACCACCACGTTTGGCAACGCCTGGTTTGTATGTAATTCCAGGACTAGGGTTTTAGAGTTCCCTTATAACCACCAAAGAACCAAGCTTTCATCTTTTTTACTTAGCAAGGGAGGGCGCGAGCGAGCGATCAATCAAGAGAGCCATGGTGCACGTCTCCTTCTACCGCAACTGTAAAACCCTGCTTTTTAATCCCGCTTTTTTTCTTTCATTGTCTTCTATATATCTCACAGATTACTATATATTTTTAATTTTTGTGATGCTTGAATCGTTGGTGTTTATGTACCTTTTTTTTTTTTTTTTTTTTTGTTCTTTCTAAATGTTAATCCTTGTTTGGTGCTGATAAAATTGATGGAAGGTCGGGGGTTTGGGGTTCTTGGGTTTCAAATAATGACTGCACGTTTGAGATTTAGAATAATAGGTCTGAGGTCTAATGGGGGGAAGGTCAATTTGAATTCCATTCATTTTCTGCTGTTTGGTTGATGTAGGAACTATACAAAGTTGGAAAATGTAGGATTGAACAATCTTCCTTTATCTTCATAGATTTTTTTTTTTTTTTTCAGCTAAATAGTGTTAATTTCTTATTTTTCTCAGAAACTATGCAAATTGTTAATGCCATGCTTAGCGTTGGCATTGCAATTTCGTAGACTAAAATTGCGATTTTAAACCAAAGTGCAGCCATGTTGGGATTTAGACGTAGTCCTGTTGTCATCAAGGTTTCTCAGCAGCTAAATAGAGAGCTATTTTCTAATCTCTTTATGCATTTAGCTCATAAATTTTGCACAGCATAAGTTAACAGATCACTTTGAGGTGTTTGTTAAAAATTGCAGATAATTCTTTGTATATTCATGATTTATGTTATTAGAAATTCTGAGTTATATGCAGATGGGAAGACCTTTAAGAAGCCCCGCCGTCCATATGAGAAGGAACGGTTGGATGCTGAGTTGAAGCTTGTGGGAGAGTATGGGCTGCGATGCAAGAGAGAGCTCTGGAGGGTTCAATATGCTCTGAGCCGTATTCGTAACAATGCGAGGATGCTTTTGACCCTTGATGAGAAGAACCCCCATCGTATCTTTGAGGGTGAGGCTCTTCTCCGGCGGATGAACCGGTATGGGCTTTTGGATGAGAGTCAGAACAAGCTTGATTATGTCTTGGCCCTGACCGTGGAGAACTTCCTTGAGCGCCGTCTTCAGACACTTGTCTTCAAGTCAGGCATGGCCAAGTCCATCCACCATGCTCGAGTGCTCATTAGGCAGAGGCATATCAGGTAAAGTAATCTTTTTTGTGTGATAAATGCAAAATAACTATTTAACTGCTACGGTGTTTGAAGTTGGTATTGGTTCAGGATCCCGCTTAGGTGCGGTAGTTAAAAACTACCGCACCATGCTGTTAAATCTCCCAACGGCTGGGATTAAACAGAAAACAAAGAAAAAGAAAACAAAGGCTGTGATTTCACGGAACGGTTCCCTTCTCTCACGCTTCTTCTCCTTCTTCTTCCTTTCTCTCTCTAAACCCATTCTTCTTCTTCTTCCTTTCTCTTCTTGTTTTTGTTTAATCTGAGAATTAATCAAGACAATTTCTAACCAAACTGAGTATTTTCACGGAATTTCTCTAACCTTCTTCTCCCTATTCTCCTCAAAACCCATCTTTCTCTCTTAAACCTCTTCCTTCCTCTCTCTCTACCCGCCTGAGTTGGTGTTCTTGCAATTCATGATGAAGAACATGTTGAATGTGGAGAAAAAACTGGACCTCAAAACTGGGTTCAATTTAAGAACAACCCAAATCTTCAAGAACACCAACCCAGGCGGTCAATAGAGAAAAAACCCAAAAAAATTCAAGCCACAACAAAAAAAAAATCAAGCCACAAACTTCTCAAGAAAACCAACACTTTCCTTCCTCCCAAACCAAAAGAAAATAACCAATTAAACTCCCCTATTTATCGTCCTAGGCATAAAAAATAACCAAAATAAAAACAAGAATGAGAAAGGAAGAAGAAGAAGAATGGGTTTAGAGAGAGAAGGAAAGAAGGAGAAGAAGCGTGAGAGAAGGGAACAGTTCGGTGAAAGAAATCACAGCCTTTGTTTTCTTTTTTTTCTTTTTTGTTTAATCCCAGCCGTTGGGAGATTTAACAGCATGGTGCAGTAGTTTTTAACTACCGCACCTAAGCCGGATCCATTGGTTCAAATGATTAGCCTTTTAAGTCTGTCCAATAAATACTAGTATATTTTTCCTAGGAGAACTGCTGCTCCGAGTCAGAAAATATGTACGAATGAATTTAGGCAATACCTTGGATTCTTCTTCCTTTATCTTATTTTTACAAATATTTACAAATGCAACCAATTACTAGAGCCACCGGTGTTTCCAAAAGTGCCCTGATGTTTTTCCCCCTCTTCAAAAGAATGATTTCTGCACTAGAAAAAAAAATGCTTTGGGTGTATAATGGAAAATAAGTCTGTTTCTATTGACAAAATTTTGAACATTAAACTCCTACATTTAATGATTTTGGCTGCTATGTAGAATTAAGGGCCATATGCTCTAACAATGCTGTATGTTTTTTGGTTGGGCAGGGTTGGGAGGCAGGTTGTGAATATTGCATCTTTCATGGTGAGGGTTGATTCACAGAAGCATATTGATTTCTCACTTACCAGTCCATTTGGTGGTGGCCGACCTGGAAGAGTGAAGCGAAAGAATCAGAAGGCAGCTGCTAAGAAGGCTGGTGGTGGAGATGCAGATGAAGAGGACGAGGAATGAGGCATGGGTTAGGACTTTTGCTAGTGATACTAGTAGAGCTTGTGTCTCCACTTCTGTTGAACTTTCAATATTTTGCCTGCACAAGTTAGCATTGCTTTGTTTGAGAGAATAGAATTAGCTGGTTGTTATTCATGTACAATCTGTCCTTCCTTGGGTTTTGATAGCGGAAACTTATTATTGAGGATTGCTAGCATACTTTCTGCTGTCACTGATAAGCCTTTTAGGCTTGTTATTTGTATGTGGGATGTGGTTATTGGCTAAAACCTTAACAGTTGCGACTGTTTTTACCCGAAAGTACTCTATATATTAATGTTTTCTAGTGTATTCTAATGGATCCTTTGTTTTTTAATTTTTTTTTTAAAATAAAAATCTTTGGCACGGGCATGTATTCTTTGGACTAAAAATCAATCCACAATGGCTTATGCATTTTGAATTTCTATCAAAAATGGTTAACCAAATCCCTAAAAAAATAGCTTCAGTCAGTTCTCTAGACCAAATGCATTTCATCTATTTCATCTACAAATGCTTTTCCAAATGTAGAAAAGCCCAATAGCTCTATAGATGAGTGGCCGGACGATGGGGTATCATCGAAGAAAACTCATTTTAATTTAGTTATTGTGAGACTAAGAGGTAGTTATAGAGTGGTGGATAAGACACCATCTACAGCGGTAGGGTAGAGAACCATTAAGATCAAATATTTTTTTGAAGGTTCAGATTTGAAATTTCTAATAGACCAAAATGTACTGTGATGGAGGAGATTAATTGTAAACTTGTAATAGAACATAAGGAGTTGCGACATGTATAATCCACACGCGCCACAAAGGTGCATGGGGTATAACCGGGGGGAGGGGGGATGTCAATGAATGGTTGAGTGGCGGCAAATAAAGGAGGAGGCATGGCAAATGAAGGAGGAGGAGGCACACATGGGTGTTGGTTGTGAGTTTTTAGTAGATCTAACATTTAATTACCCAAACAAAATATTAGAAAAATTAAAGTAGAAGAAAAAATAAAGAAGCTACAAAGAAAGGAGAAGATGGTGAAGAGGGAAACATGGGAGTTGTAGAGAGAGAGAGAGAGAGAGAGAGGAGAGAAGAGCATAACTCTTTGATTGAGATCTTAGAGAGAGAGAGGGAGGGGAGGGGGGTGTGGGGAGTTTTTATGGAGACATCAACAACATTTTTTTGATCATTCAAGTCATTTTAGAAATATTATTTTAATAGCGTAGAGAAAGAATTTAGATAAATGGTATGATGTTTTTGAAAAGTGGTTAACTAATTTTTTGTTTTTTGTTTTTTTTTAAAGATTAACTCTTGATTAACCTTTTTAAATAAAAATTTAGGTGGTGTTTGGTAAATGGGTTGGCCTAGACACTGTAGTTGATGTAGATTGATGTGAAAAAAAAATAAGAATGTTTGGTATAAAAAAAATGAAAAAGTGGTATGAAAAAGTGAAAAAATTTTGTTTTGTAGTGATTTTTTTTATTTGAATAATAATAAAAAGTGAATGATTTGATATAAAAAGTGAAAAAGTTAAAATATTTTGATGTTGATTTTTTTGGGAAATGGTGATAAATAGTGTCTAGGCCAACTCCAACCCTTTTACCAAACAAGATAAGTCATTAGGAAATTGGCAACAATCTCTTACTTTTAGATTTGAACTAGTTAAATTGAGAAATTTTTTTCCTTATCTCCCCAGGTAAAATCAGCCCTACTTATTAGATTTTGGCTTTCCTCTTGACAAAACCTAACGAAAAATTTCTGTAGAAAGATATATGGCAAAGATTCAAAGAAAAACTTTACTTATTTCTTTTTACTTGAAGCATATTTACCGTTTATTATTTTTGAGAAATTTTATTTATTTATTGTATTTTTACGTTCATTTTTCATATATTTTTATTAAGTTGACATATTATATTAATCATTAATTTAAAAAAAAAAATACAAAAAAAAACTAAATGTCAACTCAATGGAGATATATACAAAATGTACGTGATATATATATATATATATATATATATATATATATATAATATATACTCTGAAGTTCCTATTAGTCTCAAGCCAAACTCCCTTAACCCCCTCATTTTTGTATATCTAAACTTGCTTGGCAATTCCTTCCTAACAACTCTGAAACACCAAAAACGAAAGAAACAGGGGGCATGGATCCCATCAACGTCTTCAAAGGTTACGGCAAAGTGGAGAACCTTGAAGATCAATCCCAACCCCGAAACACAAACGCTTCCATCGCCAGAACTCGAAAGCCCCTCATCACCACCGTCGCAATCTTTTCCATCCTCCTTTTGACTCTAACCATCGGTTTCCTGCTCGGGGCGCTGATTCACGAGGTAGAAACCGAGCCACCGGAGTCCCCGTCGCTCTCTTCCAACTCGGCCGACTCGCTCAAGACCGTGTGCAACGTTACCCGGTACCCCGAATCGTGCTTCTCCAGCATTTCCAACCTCACCTCCCCAAAACCCACCGACCCAGAAGCCATTTTCAAGCTCTCTCTCGGAGTCTCCATCGCCGAGCTCACGAAATTCAAGACCACGGTCTCGAATTCGAACGAGGCTGCTTTGCGCGACTGCCAGACCCAGATAGAGGACGCGCTGGGTCGACTCGGTGACTCGGTGGCGGCGATGGAGGTGGGCCCGGGAGAGGAGAAGGTGTTGACGGAGGCCAAGATCAGCGATCTGCAGACGTGGATCAGCGCTGCGATGACGGACCAGGAGACGTGCTTGGATGGGTTGGAGGAGATGAAGTCAACTGCTGTGGATGAGGTCAGGACCAAGATGCAGATGTCTAGGGAGTACACCAGTAATTGCTTGGCAATATTGGCTAATATCCACACCCTTCTTGACAAACTCCATATGTCCCCACTTCACTGATTTTTTCTTCAAAGAAAACCACCTGAAATCTTGCTCCCATAATTTGTGATCTTAATTTGTGTTTTTTTTTTTTTTTTTTGACTTGTTTCTGATGTTTATTTGTCATCTTGTACGCACTGTTAAATTGGTAATGCATGTATAGAGATAGAGATATTAGGGGCACATCCCTATCTTGTAAAATTTACAATAGTAATTGTTTATTGGATAGAAATTTCTTGTTTTTGTCAAAATGCATTACAAATGTAGTAGTGATTTAGTCTCTGTCGAAGTTTTAGGCTCCAAAGAAGCAACTTTCTCTGCAACCATTTTGGTGAACAGATTTTGCTCCAAGCCAATGGGACAAGTTATGCTTCTTAGCACTTTTGAATCCACAAAAAAAGAAAAGGAAAAGGAGGGTCTCAATCTCCTCACAGAGAGTTTGGGGGAAAAGGAAGAGGGAAATGGTGAAAGCTGGATAAGGGTTGTTATGGCGGCCTGGGACACAGTTTTTATTTTCCAAGCTCAAAAATTTCTGGAGGATTTTGGACTTAATATCCTCAAACACCAACTTTTTTACTTTTTTTGTGCACATATAGGAGGAGACCGAGATATTTGGGGGAGTTTGAGAATTGAGTTTATGGCAGAGGTGTTTGAGGAGGGTTTGTAGTTTTTACTGTAAAAATGGCTAATTTGGAACGACCAAGAAGAGTATTTAGAGAGACAGAACAAGACAATGGTGGGTTCATGAGCAGTGGCCTTAGAGAACACCATAACATGGAGTCTGGAAAGTATCTGAGGGCCAAGGATAAACAGAAATGGTGAGAAGGGGTCTCCATGTCTAGCTTTAGGGCCATCAGCCCTCCATTATCCCTCTTATGTTTCATGGACTGAAAGATTTTCTGTGCTAAAATGGTGTTGTCATGAATTGGTCTCCTTGAAATGAAGGCAGATTGGGACATTAGTGAGTGTTAGTTTTGTGTTAGTATTTAGTGGGACTACTTGAAATTGGCTTTTTCTTTTTTAGGGTTTTTGAAGTGTGACAATCATGAAATTCTGAAAACCAGCCAATGCCAATAAACGCAAACCTATCTTAAATTAGGTTTAAATTAGGTTGGCTGTTCACCTAAAAAAGTTCAATAAATTTGAAGTATAAGAATACTTTAGGTTGGCTGTCCATGGCCTTGGAGCCTGGAGGTGGTTAAGCTATCCTCCATTTGGCCAAAGGACAACTTGACCATCCCCTTAATTTTCTTTTTTTTTTGGTATTTATATATTTTTTTTATCGTGGGTAACACATATTAACAAATTCCGTCAAGATTTTGGACGAAATTGAGAGTAAAGACCTATTTGCTTTTATTATGAGTTCTTAGCAAATTTTATACCACAAGAAGCTTGTTGCAAATCAGTGTAACTATAAGGACTCATTTTACATTTTTTCTAAAATGAAAGTTCCTTTTGGTTGGATTGACACAAGCATAGAAATATAGAATGATAGGGATATCCTCAAACTACTTTGAAATCCAGAAATATTCAGATAGAGAAGGCCAGACAGACGGAGCACTTGAAGGACTAAAGGCTAATGAGAAGAGTGTTGGGGCCATTTGATATGTTGGAGACTCTTAATTGCCAGTAATTCTATGGGCCATGAGCCCATTGGTCTCTGTTTTGCTTCCCCCCTGCATACAACTACAAGCCTCAAAAAGTCCTTTCTTCCGACTAATTCAAAAATATTTCATGGGCCTTGGACCCCTGGGGCCTCCAGATCCAAACATGATGTTCTCTAAACAGTAGATGTTTTTCAGTCTGTCCATTGAATGCCTCAAAAAAATCACCATTTTCGTTGGTCGCTTGGCCAGTGTGCTAAGAATCTACAAAAATCTATTTCATCATTGGTATAAAGTTTACAAGCATAAACACAAAGTATTCCCTTCAATCGGTGACATAAAGATCATGGAAAAAAGAAAAAAAAAAAAGAAAAAAAAAAGGGTAAGCCGGGGAGACCAATTATGCCTATCATACTAGGGCGTGACCATAATAGCACTTACCCGCTAAGAGCCTCACAGAAGAGGCTTAGATGGTGGGAACCGCAGGCGCCCTCTCAAATCTGACTAAGTTATAGCCTGAACCAACTCCACCAAGGCATCAATAGGAATCCAAGACGATTAATACTAATCAGGCATATGTAGGGATTCTTCATTGCAGAGATTCGAACCCACCCTTAGTACATGTCCTAACCACTTTGAAATTTCTTTGGGCCATTAAACCCCCAAAATTGTTTATGTATCATAATGTATAGATTAATAGATGGATGTTTCAATATGTAATGCAATGAAGGTGGGAATCGGTTTACCTTACCTGGGATGCCCAACAACCTTTAAGTTTGTCATTTTTAAAAAAACGAAGTTTTTAACTAAACTAGGTTAGAAACAAATTTATTCAATTCAGGTTTTTAGAATATATATATATATATATATATGTGTGTGTGTGTGTGAAAATCACATGCTCTAATAAAAAACTTTATTGGCTTGTCGAGAGGGAGGAGGGGTAGAAAAATGCTATTTTGTATTCTCCTAGCATACTCAACTGACGTGATATATATGCTCGATCCACTCTTGATTTTTTTTTCCCTTCTAATTAAGATTGATCTAAGAGTGGATGCTGCATGTGCTCTGAATATAACATTATTTCTCACAAACAAAATATTAAAAATCAGCCGACTATCTGAACGAGTGGCTGATACTTATCCAGCCCCTAGAAAAAGGTCTAAGGGAGAAATAAAAACCATTGACTAGTACGAAGAGGATAAGAGATAATCTAACAAAACATTAAGCTAAATCCCTATCAACTTACAGAATATTAAGTTGTTGAACATAAAAAAATGTCAAGTAAGATTAAAATACATTTAAGAAGAGGTCTAGGATTCATCTTGCATTCAACCTGCACAATCTAGTGGTAGAATACTAATTACTAATGCCGCCAGAAAAGGAGTGGGGAAGGGGAAGAGAGAGAGATAGAAACCAACGAAAACACAAAACTTGTTTATGTGTCTTTTACAATCGTGCTAATTCTATATCATTTCATGTCACTGCCTTAGAAACCAACGAAAACACAAAACTTGTTTATGTGTCTTTTACAATCGTGCTAATTCTATATCATTTCATGTCACTGCCTGTTCATATTTTAGACACTTGTTAATGAATTCTCACCAGTAGGTTTCTCTTTACCTGATTTTTGTCCACTGTCCACTAGGCAGCAATTGCAGCCATTAAAGTGCACTGTTGCCCCGTGACTTTGGAATCGAATCTCGAGGAGATTCTCACGTGCGAATTATATGCTTTAAGGACAAATGTCAATTTATATTAAAAATGCACGTGAGAATCATATCTTCCGAAAACAAATGTCAGTTTTAGCACGCAGATAATTATTTTCTGCTCTAAAAACCACAGGCTGCAACATTTTTACTTGGCAGCAAGCAGTGATTAATTATGCATGTATGTAGATGTAGTTCATGTTGGCCAATGATTCAAGGCACTTCTTGATAAGGATTCCTCAGTTTGGAAGTATCTAATCATGCAGAACATGACAAAATTGTTCAAAATATATAGGGGAGTATCTACTGTGTATGCATAACTATATGTTGATGCATGCATCATGCATATGCAAGGAATGTGTGCCACCAACCCTACCCACACACACACACACACACACATCAAGCAGGAGAGCTGACTAAAGCTCCAGATTGTAACAGTGAAAGCTCCATATGACATAGGTCATGGAGTCACTAAAGTGTTGATAAGGTTCAAATACATGTACATGGTCCCATATATATATGAAAAGTAAGCACTTTTGAATACTATATGGTTGATGATTAGCCTTTCTGGGTGTACTTTTTCATGCTTAAGAACAAGTCAATAACTTGAATAAACATAAGAATTTGCTACTTCTCTCATCCTAATCTTTCAACTTATTAAATTGATTCATCTATATAAAAATATAGCATTGGTGCTCCACCACATATCATATCTGACAGAAACTTAATTTTACTGCAATATGCTTATAATTTTTTTTTTTTTTTTTTACTTTCACTCTCAATTTTCAGTAGCTCAAAGAAGTTGTTGTGGTCTATATATATGCCAACATAACTTCCAGGTACTTGCCAAAAAAAGATAAGACATCTAAATACTCTATAGTTGTTGAAGAGTAAATCCACCTTTATGGCGGCAAAGGTTCATCCCCAAGTGCTACCTTCCTCTGCCTCCTGCTACTTCACTTCCAAACAAGAAACCTTTACAATATGGATGAAGTCTCTGGTGCTTGGTTGCAAAGGGTGCACTGTCTTTGATGCCAAGGGTCAACTTGTGTATCGTGTTGATATCTACAGCTGCAAATGCAGAGATGAAGTTTATCTTATGGATTTCAAAGGCAAAGTCCTCTTCACCATACTGAGAAAGGTAAAAAACAGTTAATCACATAGCATGATTTTGAGAAGTTTGGACTCCATTTATGCTCACAATCTGTGCTTTTTCTTGTGTAGAGATTCAAGTTGTTCAGGTCTTGGGAGGGCTACAGATCCACAACTACAGAGGTTGGTAGTAAAAAGCTTGGTTTCCAAGTAAGCCAAACCTTGAGGATTTCAAGAGGGGACTCGCCATGTGAGGTTATTGTGGGGTTAGATGAGAACCAACCCCGTCATTACAAGATCCAAAGCTGGGATAGCAGCAAGTCAGCATGCAAGATAGTAGACCAATTCGGGGGACTTGTTGCAGAGGTGAATTTAGTCTACACCTTTTCTTCTCCGCACTGTGATTTTGCAGACCAAAAATACGATTTTAAACCAAATCAGAAAAAAATTCTTGTTTGGGATTGCATTTTAAAAAAATTATAATTCAAAAACGTAGAAAAATTTGCGTTTTTAAGTCAAATGCAAGAGAGTGCATCTTAAAAAACTCACAATTTTAAAGGCTAAATTATGTTTTAAAAGCCAAACGCGTAACTATGTTTTAAAAAATTGTGTTTTCAAATTGCAAATTTTAAATCGTAAATCCAAACAAACCCTAAAATAGAATGAGAGCTCATTGCTTTGAGTGTTAATTCTAACTTATCATGTTTTCATGGACAGTTAAAGAGAAAGAAATCAGCATGTGGGGTTGATTTAGGCGATGACGTTTTGACAATGGTGGTGGAGCCCTATATTGATCACTCTCTTATCATGGGTGTTTTTGTTGTGTACAGTCTCATTAACTGTAAAATGTGAACATATGGAGGCAATAGCTTGTTCATTTTGAATGTTAATTACTAGTTATCTGGGATATGCTAGCATGTGCTTCATGACATATTAAGACTTAGCTTGGTAGCTGCATCATCTACACCGTTAGGTACAATAACATTAAATCTTGCTCCCAATTAGCAAGCCCCAAAAGCCAATCACAATTATTTGCTCAACTGTTTTTTCGTTTTGTTCTGAGAGTATGATACATGGAGAGAAAAAAAGAAAACCATGGAAAAAGAAAACTATGTAACAGATGACAACATATTAGGATGACATCCTAGGAAATTGAAAGTAATTTCCTAATTATACTCGGAGTAGTTGAATCACACCATTCTGTAAGGGAAAGGATTTCTCAGCTCTATGACTAGAAGAAGTAAGATTCACAAGGCTGGAGTAATTAAATGTATAGAAAGCAAGCCAACAGCTAAATGAAATTGAACCAATTGATTAATGTTGAAAATGTTGGAAATATTTTTGAATGGTAAAATAATTATAATATGAAAAATAAAATAAATACAAGAGATGAAAAATAGAGTATGAAAAGATCTCACAATGCTATAAAATCACACAAGAGCGTTATCCTTAAAGGTTGATTCGTGCCTCCTGGAGTATATAACTTGGTGCGATCGGATCCTTTAACACGCAACCTCCTAGAATTAGACTATAGTATCTACCTTCGTTAAGAACACACTTCTAATAACTAAGAGTAATAGAACAACCCTTTTTCCTCAAAATAGATGACGAAATACATACAACACCAAAAAATAGTTGCTAGTGTGGAATTAAAAATAACCAAATATTCATAGCAATTGAAGAATCAAAAGGCCATAAAACATATTAATAACCAACGGTCATAAACGGTAAAAGAAAAATCAATAGGTTTAATGACTCAAGGTAAAAAACGTACGAAAAATTAAATGCTCCTTAATGACCAAACAGTCACAAAACTATTTCTAGAAAACCACTTGCAGGATATTAAATAAATAATAAAAGGGTTTGAAAAGAAAGAAAAGAAAAACAATTGTTTGTAACACATATATTACAACAGAAAATACTAAGGATATCATCCTCCACAATGGTTGCAATCTGCCAAGAAACAGAGAGACGTGGGTTTTTTCAAAGCATCTATAGGAGCTTGAGGATCTATCCCTACATGTTCCTTGAATTGCTGGGGATGCTTCCATGATTGAACTCCCCAACAATCTAGCTGTTTTGTCTTCAATGATTTTCTCATTTTCATTGTTAATAACAGCTGCAACTACTGAAAAAGTTTGCCTCACAGCAACATCAAAGTTTGCTCCATAGATTAACAGGAGGGGAATTTACCTTCCAAGCATACTCATGAGCCTTCATTGTTGAGTTGATTTGGTTTCTATGGAACCATATTGTATCCATCATAATAGCTGCCAAGAGCTGGAAACTGTGGATCACATTCTTAGGAATAGCTAAGAGTATTTTGAGGATTGAGGATATTTTTTATCCACCTGAGAGATCAATAGGGTAATCTTCAAAGGCTGATATGTTTAGAGGCCATTTAGAATGTCTCCAAACAATTCTAGCTATGTTGCATCCCAGAAAAAGGATGTTGAGTTGTTTCCAACTTAAGGTTGCAGAGAGGACAGAAACAATTGTCCTCACTGTTCGAGTGAACAAATTCGGCTAACATAGCTTTGACCGGATATATATCCCAAGCAAGCTTCCACAACAAATGTTTAAGCCTATGCTGAAGTTTTAGGCTTCATATATAGTTTCTTCCTTTCTTCTGAAGAGAGAGGGCTTGTACTGATTTCGTTTAGATTAAGATCAAGGTCATGAGCTGTTTTGATAGAAAATTGACCTGAAGTAGAAGGAGTCTGGATACAGGAGTCCATTGAAGGTTGAAGGCTGAGAGAAATATTCTGTATTTGTGCTGCAGAATCCGGGTTGAAAAACTCATTAAGTCAGCAGATTTGAATGCTTCAACTATCTTTGCTTAATGAAATGAATGCGAGGTTTTGATTTGTGTGGTTTAATGAAATCAATGAAAGGTTTGATAATTAAGGCATAGGTAGAAAAAATCACTGTCAAAGAACCAAAAACAAAGCTTTCAAGGTCTTCTGAAAATCGTGGCTTATGAATTACCTAATATAAATTGGAAGAAAACTGATGTTTTAGGAACATGTCGGTTAACAATAAAACAGTATGAGACTGTCGCATTCGAAGGGGAGTAATTAAGTATCGTTTGAACGGAAACTAGGGTTTCACACCTTATCATGTAACGGTGTTTGAACGAGATTCGAACATCGTAGCTAACAATCGAGTGTCTCAAATCTGGCTTCATGATCATCGCATTGGAACAATTAAGCTTCGAACGTGATTGCAAACATGGCCTTCGGTGACACTTTGTGAAACAATGTGATTTTAGCCTGTGTTCAAACTAGGAGCGATCGCCTTTGTGATTGAGCCTTTTGAGAGCCTAAAATTTGAAGCCTTAAAGTCCTCGATTCGAACAACATGTGATCATGACTACAATCGAAATATTCTTTGCTACGTCAATTTTGGAACTTGATTCATTAATTGTCTTGATCTTTTCATTCGAACATGTTTGCGATTGAGGCATTATGCCTTGTATCTGTGAACTTTGCAAAACTACCTCATTCGCAAATGAGTTCTTCGTATCTTCAATCTTACAAAAACTTTACAAAAATCATAAGCTAGATTTGGTTATTTAACTTATTTTGGTAGGGGGAATAAATTAAGGAACAGTTTACAAATGTTTGTTTTTCTTAGGTAATAGTCTATCCTAAGTCCTAACTTTCTAGGGTTATTAGCCCTCTCAATGTGTTCAACAAATGATTATCATATTGGGAAGGAGACATCCTTTAGATTGGCGGGTAGACAAAAGGGAGAAAATAATAAAATATATCAGCATATATACAAATTATTGTCGGCCGGCGCTCTTTCTTTTTCTCGTCTTGATTCCGATCTAATCATTTAGTGATCGAAAATAGATTAATTAAGAATATGTATTTGAATATTAATCCAGGACCAAACATACATGTTTTGTTGGAGAATACATTGAACATACACTTATTGGTTTTAAAGGAACATTTGGCTATTACATGTCCAACTCGATCAGCAGGGTCCGGTCCCGAACAATCTTCACTAAAAAGAGTAATGTTGTTAATAGTACTACAACTTTTTATTATAATATTGATCCTTACAAACTGGCTTGACAGTCAAAGTGACACTCATGTAAATTATTACGTCAACCACTAAACAATTAAACTTGCATTTGGTGTCACGTGACACTGACACTGACACTCATGTGGATTGTCACATACGTTTGTAAGGGGTTGTAGTAAAAATTATAATATTGCAAACATTTTCCAACTAGAAAAAAGAGAAACATAAGAAAGGAGGGGGGGGTGTTATTTATCATTGCAAAAGTCTTCTAATAAGCTCTATGTCAACAGCAGTGGTGTCCACAGAATCCAGCAGTTGAGCGAGCCGTTCACTAAGGTCATCAACTTCTTTTTGTAACCTCTTGAGGTAAGTGCAAGTTTCATTCAAAACTTTGGATGCTGTTGGCTGCACCAAACGACAGGAATTTGTTAGCATTAAAAGACTACAAATGTTGTTTTCTAGTTACAAGAATTCTACACTTATCAATACTTTTGTCGTAGCTAGCTTTATGTGACAAAAATCTTTTCAACAAAACCCTTGTTTTATATATAGCTTTATATATAGTCTTATTTTCTAGTTTTGCACCCAAAAGAGACAGAAGAGAATAAATTTTCTTACAACTAAAACCAGAAAAAAAAAAAAAAAAAAAAAACTAAAGGCTTTTATGGTTGCAGTAGCTATAGGTGTATCTTACTATATATGGGCCGGTTTATTATGGAATTATATACATGCTTGTAGGGTTTATTATGGAGTTGCTATCAACATCACTTCCTACAAAGAGTTTTTGGCTTGCAACCAATGAAAAAATCATTAGAAAGATTCTGTAAAAGTGGGATGATAGGAAGAGATGACATAAATTATTAACAAACAAGCCAATGCTTGCACAAAGTTTCATCTCCAGCATCCCTATCAAACCACAATGTCATGTTTGCTTCTTTTTTTTTTTTCTTGAAACTTTAAGGGAGCAGCTACAAGGTGTATGATGATCATAAGAACAATATGTGACAATTATGAAGAAACATTAATGAAGGTAGGAAATTAATGATTAACAACATTAATAAAACAGAAAAAAACCTAGCCTATATATACCGTTCTGTTGCGCCTTTGATTATGCCGGCTGGGAAGCAATGTCTGTAGTTTCAAAACAAGATCATTAATCTCTTCCTCTGTGGCATTTGAAGTTCTTGATGATGATCTTCTGGTAGACATGGCTGAAGCTTGGTGCTTTGCTTTCTTGCAACCCCTTACTATCAACGGCTAGAGTGGAAGTTGGCGATGGAGGAAGAGGGTGTTTAAAAAGAGAGTGAGAGTTGAGGTTTGGACAAAAATCAATTACTTGGAAAAAGACCTCTGCAAAGAAATTAGGGGTTTTGATAAGAAAATCAAGGCCCATCTTGTCCCACATTTCTGTACTACCCAAGCCAAACAATCAAGTGGAACTTGGCTAATTAATTAATTTCTGAAAATAGTTCCAAAAATAATTAATACATCTATCGGTGTAGGACATGTGTCTATGGATGTTTAGGCTGGTACTTGCTATGTATTAGGGTTTAAAATATATATGTATGTCCTAAAAGATACTTCTTCCTCTGTTTGCTTGATGGGGGATCTCTATGGGGCCACTAATGTTTTCCTTGTCTAATTCCCTTTTCTTTTTTTTCTTTTTTCTTTTGGCGTATCTAAAATGTTGAGGAAGCCATTATTTTATGTTTGGATTCAACCAATTTGCACAAGAACTGGACAGAAACCAGACTTAAAAATTGCATTTGTGATTGGACAAAGTTTTATTTTTCTTTAAACTAAGTTGGAGAAATATTAAACTGACATCTATTCTTAGATCGCACGCAATAAGGACATATGTCACTTTAATATATAGATTAAGTTAAAGAGACGTACAGTTTGAAAGAAAACTTTGTTTTCTGTAAGAACGGCCTCTCTAAAAATCCATTCCAAGGGTTTTAAAGAACTTTTGTTGATTGAAGAGTTAATGCCTTAAAGAGCCTCGTTAAAACTGTGTTCACCTCATAATAGAAGTTTAATAAAGTTTTGGAAATTAGATGAAAATGAGTTGCAGTAATTGCCAGATGATCAGGTCTTATCATGAAAAGATTAATGAGACAAGTTTGTCTTTTATATGTTGAATTTTGTACTAACTTTATAAGTAATGAATTATATTGACCATCACACCGGCCTATCCCATCTGTTTCACTTTTCTTTTCGTTTTTTCAGCCATATATATCTCTATCTTTTTCTTCCTGACCTCCTGCTTATTTCTTATTAGAACAGATTTATCAACTGATATAATGAGAAAGCTCATCAATCATGACAACATCAGGCTGATCATAAGGATACATAAGAAGCAGCAATAATCTCATGATAAACACATTACCTTATTATTATTTTATGTAACTATATATATATATATATATTTCAAAGTTGTTGTATACACATAAGATAAAAGTTACATAAAATTATAAGCTAGGTCATGTTTTTATCAGATTGTTGCAGCTTCTTATCCTTATGATCAGCCTGATCTTCGCATGATTGTTACGTTGGGCTGTATCAATATGAATATGATGATCAGTTGATAAATATGTTCCAATGATTCCCAACCCTAATATATCGTCAATTTCTCCTATGCTCCCTTTTTTTTTTTCTCTCATCTATATCAGATCTTAAAAAACTTAATTATCTTGCCAATCAAGACCCAGATCTTAAATCTTATGCAAACTTGTTTCTTCTTTTTGTTAATAAATCTTTCTAAATGCTGATCAACCACATGAACTATATATATTTATATCTTTGTGTGCGGAGATGAAACTAGAATTTCTCGTTTGGAAAACCGTAAAATCAAACGAACCCTAATAAATAAAACCTAAAGTGGAGGGAGAGAATTGTACTTTGTAGAATTCTTCTCTCCCTGTCGGTGAAATGGAAGAAATGGGTATCTGAAGGGCGATGTGACAATGCATATGCAGAAGAAGCTGAATGACTAAACTACACAGAGACATGCGCAAGAATGGCGCAAGCTGAGGTGGTGAGGGGGAGCTCAAGGCTATATATAATCCAATAATTTGGATCTTCGGCTTTATTTACCTACCTTGTCTTTGTCTTTGTCAAGGGCCAACCCTTTCAATCTCACCCTAAATTTCCGGTTACAAAGCCTATTGTCTCCCATAAATTAATGATTGTCCTATTAAATTGGTACATATTAACACGCCAGACTATACATACCCTCACAAAATTTCATTAACCCACTTGTCTTTATCATTGCCCCAACTCCCCCATTATGTTGCCAACACGCTAACCGCGTAGATAACAACTAGAAACAAGTACTGAAAATAGTTCTGTACTGTTTCGTCCTAGCTGTTCGAGTATTCTTGAAGAAAATTTGAGCAACGCTTTTAACCTACTAGTGGGCAAAGAATTTAATTAGTGCCGCGATATGGCCAAAGTTGTACCCTTTTAGCAAGCGACACTTGACTAAGAGCATGCCTCGCTATGAGACAGTTATTTACACCGCGTCTGGTCAAAGTCATGCCCTATTCCTGGATGGCACTTGGCCGAGGCCCGAGATCATATATTGTTTGGAGGCTCTTCACATAAGAAGGGAGATACAATCTATATATCCACGTACACACCCATACTATTATTCGTATTAAAAAAAAAAAAAAAAAACTTTCAATCCATCGCTAACTTATAAGTCTCTTTTGTGGCATTTTTGTGTCCCTCTATAAATGAGGTGGCTTTTAAAATCATTATTTGATCAAAATCAAATAATGATCAATCACAAGTTCAATGGTGATTTTAAGAGTCACATCAATCTTGAAATAACACAATAGAGACTTCTAGCATTACTTATAACTTAAGCATCATAGTTATCTCTTGCTAGAACCCCCACAAGTTTTTTATCTCATTCACTCTTTCTAGCAGGTATTCATTGCAACGTGCAATCAACTACCATATTTTAATTTCTAACAAGTGTCAATTGGATGGTAGTTTGAGGGTGGTAAGTGAACTTTACCCTAAAAAATATGTTGCAAAAGCTGTGTCTTCTAGAAATCAAATACAAAACATACAAAATTACATCTTAAAACACATTAGAAATAGGAAAAAAGAAAAAAAAAACAAAAACAAAAACAAAACTTTTCTAGAAACAATTATATTATCAAATTATAAAAAATAAAATTAGATTTAAACCAAGGAAAATTTGTTCCTATCTCTATGAGTTGACTTGCACTCTCCCATATTTTTATCTGATCATATATGCGTACAAACAAATAATATCTTAAAAAATAAAAAAATAAAAAAATAAAAAAAAACCCTCATAATTGTTTTTAAAGAGACGGACCATTTGGAATTGAGGCTCTGCTGAGATCTAGTCCCAAAGAAGTTCTGCTCAATCTCTCTGCAATTCTTTTTTGGCAAATCTTTTATGTATTCGTAAATAATATTAAAGTAATTAACTTTAATATTGCTTATAAAACTTTAATTAGAAAATGTTCTTCATAAATACTTGGCCAAAATAAATACTAAACACACGTTTCAGTTGAAAGTCTTAAAAGTGACTATATATATATATTTTTTTTACATGTCTACAGAAGAGGGAGAGGGGGAAAAGTGACTAAATTAAACATTCGTTTTACTCAACAATGACATTTGTCACAATTTTAGTCGATTCTCTTGATGGATTCCGCTATTTTTCATATATGTATATGATTAAAAAAAAAAAAAATGGTATTTTAGGAAATTTAGTTGAAATATGATTCCATTTATGTTAAAAAGTTCGGTCATTCTCTCATATTGTTACCAAATGAATGAATATAAATAATTATTCTATTTCAGGCTTTCGGTGCATATGCTGTAATTTTTTTACAACGCTTAATCCACATCCTTATAGCAATATTCATTCTTATTTTTAAGTAATCATCATCCCAGTGTACCAAACACAACCTTATAGGTTTACAAAGAACTCAGAATCAGAAAGTGTTAATTGGTCAAAATCTGGCTTGGCATGTTAAATGACACTTCAATGCTAAAGAGGCTTAGAATATCTTCTATTCCAGCCACGGCAGGCAACCATTTGTTGCAGCAAAAAAAGAAAAAAGAAAAAAGAAAAAGGGGGTTGAATACAAATTAATGAGTCTCGCAGTCATTAATTTAGAGTAAAAAATGAGTCTCTATCTCTAGTACTATTGGTCATTACCTACCCTACACCTAAACTTAGTACATTTCCTCAAAACAAGTTTTGACCCCACTGTTTAGTACTGTATTGGAATATACGCAGATGCAGGGTATATATGCGAATCCATACGGATTTAGTTATTTACAATATTTGTAGCTACATTTGCAAAATGCAGATATCCATTTTAGATATCCATATTTGCGTGATTATTACAATTATTAAATGTGGTTATTATTTGCTATCCGCATACTAAATAATGAACTTTTGGGCCTAATTTAGTCTTTTGGCCTTCTTTGAGTCTCTATTACGATCTATTTCAAATGATTTTGGAAATAATTTGGGCCGATTTTTTTGAGTGTTTTAGGCTTGTTTTAATTTTTTTAAGTCCTAATATTTTGAAAATATATTAATTTTACATTACTTTTGAAAACGAAGTATACATAACTTTTACCTAATCCAAAACGTCACTTTGGTATTAAACACCAAAACGACGTCGTTTTGATGAGTTTATTATATATATATATATATATATATATGTGTGTGTGTGTGTGTGTGGTATGCATATCTTAAAACCGCTATCCTCATCCACATATGTGAATTGTGATTTTTGTTAACCGCATCTGTATCCGCATGTGCAAATAACAAATGCAGACCGTTAATATCTGCCACATGTACACCCCTATTTACTAGGCCTTGTCGAAAGTATGTATTTCAAAGGATGAGAGTTCACCATAATTTCCTGCTCAAAGAAGAGGGACATGAAAATTGCAGCTCCTTTTCGAGCAAATTAAGAGCCCTAACTTGTCCGGCAAAGAAGGGTTTTACTGATTTTTCTTGCATCTTCTTACCCAATTACAACGTAGCTTTGTCTTTCTAAGTCCCATTCTAAGGAATTTGGATCCGAGAGGAGCCAATTTTTTGGATCTGAGAGGAGCCAATTTTTTTAAACATAAGGATAAAATTGTTCAAAATAATGTTCATTACAACTAGAGAGAGGGTCGGTCCCCATTCTAAGGTGACTTAAATGTTGCGTGCCCTGTTTTAGCAATATGAACCATAAACCAAACCAAGCTAGGCAAGCTAGAAAGATCTTCAAAAGATCACTCAAGCAAGAGATTCCAAAGACGGACCACAAGGTTTATGGCATGATATTGTTGTCTAATGGTGCTTGTCCTGGCCTCCTCGATCAAGATTCTGTACAGAAACCAACCCACCATGTTTCATTAATGTGTGTTATTTTCCCACAAAACTAAGAGTTGCCTTGAGCTGTCTCCCCTTTGTACAACACCTATGAGCTCATAGGATGCCTCTATATCTTGCCAATGACAAGTTTCTGACAACCATAAGGTACGAAATTGCTTCTGCCAATTGCTGTATTTTTATGCCTAGTTGTTGTCAATCGTAAGTACTAATTTGGACAATCTTCCTCATCATCTAATTGCACACAGATCTCAGTATCATCCCCATCTTATTACACCTTCCATTCTTATCAACAGGGGCCCACCATGATTTTTTGTTCATGGGGGTGTCTGTCTGATTGATGAAACAACACTATTAGAAATAGATTTTAATGATGTTTCTGGAATATCCGCGGCCAATTTTATGTTCAGGAGGGCCTGAAATGTAAGATTTCATAGTTTACATATAGTTGATGGATTGTAAAGGCACTCTTGGGTCACACACATTAGTTCGTGGCATTGCCTTTTTTATTGTCCACACTAGGTGAGATTATACTTTATAAGTGATTTTATGGAACTCTAATTGAAATTTGAATAGTCATTTTGGAGTAATAGTGTAAGGGTGGCTAGCGTTTTCTCTAAGTTGTTACATGAAAATTACTGAAACAAATGGCTTAAAAACCTGCCAGGGTGAGCCAGCGAAAATACCTCTAATGCCAAAGCTTGTTGAGAGTTGGAAAAAGTTCTTCCCGAAGAGGAAAGAGTTTTGAAATTAGTTTGTGTTTGAATAAACGAATGAATGCAGTGATTAACTCCCCTTTTGATCCCTATTCCCTCTAGTCGAAGGTCAGTCCTCCCTCACCTTGCAACTAGCTAGATTGTGTGTGGTTCATCCATAAATCCAAGGTCATCTGCTTTAGCAATGGCTGTCCTCAATAGCCCTTTCTCTATTATGGGTCAGGTGGCATTTAATGCCACTTGCCCAATGCCACTTGCCCATGTGACAGGAGGAGAATGGTCTTACCGTTTCATCATCTCTAGTGGGGGTTCTCTAGGTAAGCTACTAGCACATCAATGTTTGAAATAATTTAGGGAACATGGGTGATTGGGGATTCAGATCCTCTCCAATTACTTAAAATTAGAGATTTTCGTATTACGAAATCGTGGCCCTTTATTTAATTCGATGGTCTATACTACCTCGGTAAAGCAAAATCAACTTAAAATCAAAATTAATGCATCAGTTATATAAAAACAGCTGACATTTTATAGATCATCGGATTTAATGAACGGCCACAATTTCGTAACATGAGACTCTCCAATTTTGAGTAATTAGAGAGGATCTCAATCCAGTGATTGGGTACTTCGCAATCTAGTGTGATTATTCTGCAATCGCCGAAATGAAGTTGCTGCCTTGCTGGGCCAATCTAGGCTCGAACTGGTCAACACCCAAAATAGGCTACTTGGCCAAACCCGAGAAGATAAAATCCAGACGTATCATTTAATATGAAAGAAAAGAAAAGAAAAAAAAAAAAAAAAAAAAAAAAGTAATACTATACTTCTATATATTAACATTATACCTCTCTTTTTTTTCTTTTTTTTTTGATACGTTCACAGAAGGGAAGGAGTCCAAATAACAATAACAAGTATTGATTGATGGAGGAAAGGCATATGAAGGCAATGACATTCTGGGAGCAATAAGCATTATCAGGGACAATCTCTTCATTTCAAAGTTCAAGTGAAGAAATCTGAGCATGTAAATATTGAGCATGCATTAAGTGACTAAAAAATAAGTGTGGATCAAAAATAACAACTTACATTTGATCAAAGTTTTAGTAGCATGGAGGTGAAGCCAATAAAACCAAAATTGAATTTTATATTATATTTAAATATTAAATAAAAATTAAGTAATAAATAAAGACATCTAATTGAAAAACTCAAAAGTGGCAATTAACTTTGTATAATTTTATGAGTAATGTTAAAAACTATATTTTTATTTTACAACTATCTCACAATATTATGTGACAATCCCGACCAACTTTTAAATCAATCATTGTTAAAAAAATAAAATAAATCATGGTTGATTGAGACTGCCACATCAAAATTATGAGATAAAAATACATTAAATCACGTTACTCTAATTGTATTGAGCAACGGAAATGAAGTTGTTTACCTGTAGAGGATGAGAGGCTGATCAATGGACCCATTATAGGCTTAATTCTAGAGTTTTTTTCTCCTATATTTTCTTGCCATAAAAAAGTACAAGATGTGCCTACCACCTCCAATCTCAAAATACTCCTCACAGATCACCAATTGAATCAATGACATTATAGCTTGAGGAGAAGGTCTTAGGTTAAACAGTAGGTTTGGGACTTGAGAGATTCTTCGCTTCTTTAAAGGAAAAAATAATAATGAAAAATTAAGAACTTAAAAAAAAAAAAAAAAAACCAATTTTTGGAACTGTCACAACATTTCACTGGAAAAACAGTGTATGTACCCACTTCAATACTAGCTATTCCTATGTGCCGAGGCCCTAAATCATCAGCCAGGCCCGAAAAAACAAGAAAAGTTGCCCAGCTAGAGCCGGGTGTCAATGCATTATATCTGGATTCTGGACAGTTTTCAATCATTTTGGCCCTCTACATAAAGTATACAAGATAAATCGTCTCTTGATGTTTCACAGGAGCAAATGGCATCAGTTCTTGGAGTATTCGAAACAGGAATTTTATCAAAAATTTCAAGGAAATATGACCATTGTTCCCTTCTTCAATGAGTTTTGGAGGTTGTTCCACTCCTTTCACCTAAAAAGACATTAAGAAACACAGCACAGCACTATAACTGAGAAAAAAAAAATGCAGACCAATATCTGTGATATTGGCAGACCAGCTGCACTGCATACAGAGACCCCCAAACATTTAGTCTTCCGCAATGTCATGAATGATGAAACCAAAAAAAGTTGTAATTTGTATATTCATTTCAATTCCTGTAACAAATCAAATAATGAACGGCAGGTTTTTCCTCGAACTACATTTCCCATTTTATTAACAACCATAATGGCAGCATATGCAGTGGATACCTGGCTGAAATTTAAGAATACTCTGTGAAACAAGCCTCACGCTGTGCTCTAGGCATTGGTTGTAACAAGTGTTCTGACGGGAACTTGAATTATTGCACTGTTCAAATAAATTGGTCAGTTCAGGAAGTCCAGGGCTTTACCTCTTAAGTCCTTCAACTTATGAATACTCTACTCCTCGCTATCTTTTCTGTCTCGGCTACGCTCAAATGCCGAATCCCGTTCTCCTTCATCCATTTCTCCCCTCCAGCCAGACTATCTTGAAGCTGCTTCTCAACCATCTTCAACAACTTCAAGCCCTCACTTACTTTTGGGAAGAAGCCTTCTGGTCTCAAGCACCAAGCCCCAAACACCCCAAATAAAACCTGCAAATCATTATCAAACCTCTCAACACCACCATCATAGAACTTTGCGTTGTTCATAAGAATACCATTAAAAATCAATCGATCCACCCCAGCTGCCAAACTTCTCCAGACCCCAACGAAATCTATCCCATTCAAATTTTCTTCTACAACTGAAACTTTTCCCTGCAAATAATCTAGAGCCCCAACTAAAGACTTTGATACTGTCCAACCCTCTTCACCCTTTTCCTGCCACTGCCTCCTGTTCTTCGTATAATCTCGACACTGAGCATCAAACCCCCTCAAAATAACAACAGAGATCTTCTCGACCCAATCAGCCCTAAACTCCTCCAACTTTTCAATCTCCTCATCAAAAATACCACTTGCAGAACCCTTGATTGGCCCTTCACTATCATTATTCTTCTCTGATATCCTCAGTTGATCACCCTGACCTAATCCCAGCTCCAGAAAAAAGATGTCCTCACACCATTCCTTTAAAACAGATTCAAAGTAGTGAGCAGCATTAACCGAATTTGCAACTTTAATCATGGCAACATCATCTGTTAAGGCAGTCAGTCCTTCAGCTTCTTGGCACCTGAGAAAAATGCAATCCAAAAATTTTCGAATCATAGGTGCACCTGCCAATCTGAGAAACCTTGATCTCAAAGAAATGCTAGGCAATGATCGGCATCGATCAACCACAGATGATAGGTGCCTAAGAAAGGCACTGGAAATTGCAGGAGACTTGAAATCTTCGGGACCAGACGAAAGAACTGCCCCCTGAACTTTCATTCTCCAATTTTTCTCATCATCCATCTCAAGTTTTAACTTGTCTATCGCATCACTACGCTCTATTTCAGCCCATAAATCAAGCCAGTCAGGTCGATCACAAAAAACAGATAGACAAGAAATCTTCTGCAGGTTCGCATCTTCCTGAAAGGAAAGCAATATCCCAGACTGTTCAACCAGGGATCGAACTCGTTTATCGAAAGATATCATTAAGTCAACAAGATGGAGCCATGATATCTTTGCCTGCGATCGAGTACCAGTGACACTTTCTTCATCCAGTTGACCAATGTAAACAGGAAATATCTCTTTTGCCATGTATGTTGATAAGGAGATTACCATTGCAGATACCCATTCTTCTCTGCAACTGTACCCAGCTAGCATTGCTTCATCAACCAGTGGTTGCAGTAACTCATCCATAGAGTCAACATAGTCCCTGGTTATCTTATACACAAGAGCAAAAATGAATTCTGGCTTGTCAACCCATTTTGTGAAATGGCGTTGGGACACCAATGATATAGGATTTACAAGCTCTTCAATAGCCCAGAGAGGCTGGTGAAGAGCGACTTCCCAGTTATAGCCCTCTAGTTGCCTAGACTTTCTTCGTCTCTGCAACTCTTGCAGGCTGCACAAGGCAAGAAAGTTTTCACAGTACTGTTGTTTGAGGTCCCCTTGCATTGTGAAAAGAGGATTTGCAACTTCAGCTGATTTCCCCGCATCTAGGTTGGAGGAAGTCAAGGTGGAAAGAGGTGGTGGCCATCCAAGGGAAACAAGAAGGGCCCGATGGTCCGCAATTGCTTGGGGTCTTAAAATGGCTAAAGCTCGATCTACTCTGTGATCAACAGATGAAACAAGGCGTGCCCATTTAGGGCGTGTCTTTGTAACAGAAGTTAATACGTCTTCTGTCAGTTTAAGGGTTTTAATAGTGAGCTGACGCAATTCCTGCAACAATTGAGATGACGAGAAGAAATATAATCACAAATACAAGAAAAGTATACCTGGCACATCATCCTTTTTTCCTTGAACAAAAAAGAAAACAACAACACATCATTTGGTTTTGAACAAAGAAATGGTGCTCACCTCTGAGTTCTGCAAGGAAGAATTCTTCCTTAGGTTTTTGTTCATAAGAGAAGATACAGTATCTTCAATATCACCAACCAAAGTGTCAAGCTTTAATGCCGTCTCTGAAAAGATACAACAGAACTTTCACAGAAATGCAAAAATCTGACACAATATAAACAACACAGGCATTGCAAAGCACTGGCAACTTCTGAGAACAAAAACTATAGTGGAAAAGAAAAGTAAACGCATAAAATCAATAAAGACAAGGAGCACCAAGCAAATGGCAGCACACATGTATCACTTCACAATTAGAAAAACAATCCCACCCTGCTATAAAATTGTCTTCAGCCTCATGGTTTTTTAGTGTTGCTTCATATATGCCAAAATAATAATAGGCTCATATGACATAGACCAATAATTTTTTTTTTTTATAAGTAGACCAATAATTGTAAACATGCAAACCGGGTGAAATCTAAAACTGCCTTCTACAGAGTGAAGAAAAAGGTGGGGGGGAGAAGTGTTGTGCCATATCTAGCAAGGAGTAGAAAGTCATGATTGCCTGAATCACTCAGCTCTTGTGCTGCGCTTTCAATATATGATATTATGGAAAATTATCTATTGCTTAAGACAGCCTTCATGTATTTGTCACATTTAAAACGTTCATAACAAATTCAGATAAAGCAGGAATATATGACAACGAATAAAAAATGTTTCACAGAAATATCTTCCTTTGACATATGGTGACCCACAAGAACAGTTTTTTAAAGTGAGCTATGCAAGCTAAACTTTCACCAACTACATATATTCCATGGGGTGTCATGGAACATTTACCACTTCCACAGCTCTAATCAGTAAACCTTACCAAAATACCATTCAGGAAAATTAATTAGTTTTATAATTGCAAATCCATCTTTTTCAACGACAAAAACTACACTACAATAAGGCACATTAGCAACAAAATAATTTGACCACAATGTGTGTTGACCATATTCCTAGTTTCCTGGGGTGTTCAAATTACCACACAACCATCCCAACTGATTGGTCAGCTTCCAACACGTGTTGGCTCAGGGACTGGAACTGGTTTTTTATTTCGAAGAAAGAACAATCAAAGAGCCCATCAGATTGTGCTTCTTTCCAAAGCAATCAATTCATATGAAAATTGAACACAATCCGAAACCATAATTATACATTAGAATTAAAAGAACATTACAAAAAACAACTGGGAACGTGGAATTGGAGTTGAGTGGAAGTAGACCCTTCACTTCTAGAGTTTCCATGTAAGGGGAGCTCTTAATTCCAATTCCAAACCCCAATTCGAGGCTACCGAAGCATCAAAAAGATTAAAATGCATCCATTTCCAATCTCAAAGCAATCACCCAAAAAATAAAAGAAAAAAACTCACCAGCGTACATTCGAACCGTCTCCACCTTTGCCACCTCCTTAGCTAATGCTGGCAGCTCCTCCCCCAATATCTGCTCGGCCCTCCCGTTTCCATCTCCTCCTCCTCCATCTACGCCCAAATTACACAAAATTTCAGAACAAAATCACAAAATTCCCAAAATTCTTCAAAATTAATTCCTCTCTTAAGACACAAAAATCAATATTCACACGGACAGAAATTTGAATATGGGGAAAAGTATACGTCCATGTGCATTTATACGTATATAACTATATATGTATACAATAAAGTGCGCACACACATAAATACATGTTGCATTTCTATAAAGATGAAACTGGTAATTCATAGGCAAAATTTCACTTAGAAAACCAATACATTCACGAATGCAAAAACGTATATATGCTATCTATGTATGTATATGCATAGGAACCGAATAGGACCTGATATCGAGCTATAAGAGCGAGTGGACGATCCGAGGGCGATCAGTTTGGCGCTGATGTCATTGAAAACGCCACCGATTCGATCGGAGAACGAAGCGTAGTCCACAAGGCTCACCCCGAGCCTCCGGTTGAGGTCGGTTAGGGTCCGATCCAAATCGGAACACTGGGCCTGGAGCTCCGACACCAGACTCGGAGCTTCAGCGAGATTCTCCTTGGTCCGAAACTTCTCGTCGAGGAACGAGAGCACCGAGGCCGAGAGGCCCGAGGCTGGCGGGAGGGTCTGGACCGTGTAGTCCATGGTCTAAGCCATGCGGGGTCTGGTTCGGGTGGGAAATTTGAACGAAGAGCGAGGGTATTTTAGGGTTTTGGTAAGAGTCTGTGTGCTGCTTTTGCTTCCACGGAGTGGGGAGTCCGAAGACTCGGTACTGGTAGAGTCTCAAATTGACTCAAATTTGGGCTCCATTTGGGCCTGGTCCATACGCCGTCAATTAGCCGTCAAAATTAACCGTGGTCCAGAAGCCGTCAATTGGACCGTTGGATATATAGTGGGTTTCATATAAATAGTGTCAGATGAGCGGGCAGAGTAATACTACAAGCCCCTCTTGTGTCCCTCTTAAAATTTGGTATTATAACATGGACGCGTGTATATATATATATATATATAAACTCCTCTAAAGCAGAGTCGCTTCATATACTTCAGACATGTGCAAGCGTTCATTTCACACGGATCGAATAATCTTCTTGACTTTACTGACAGGTTAGCCTAAAGAATTGCTTGCATTTAAAGAGATTCAAACTTCACCAAGATCAAAGCTTTTACCCCTTTAACGAACCCTTGGACTACGTATTTCGTGGATAAATGTCCTAATTCCAACGGATTCAGTCCCTAAATACAATAAAGAAGAAAAAGAATGTGAAAAAGAAGAAAGAAAAAGACAAAGTATTATCTTTTAATATACTCTAATTTGGGACAATGGGGTTGGTCGGTTAATTCATATGCTTTTAATGTGGTTGTACCAAAACTTAGGCTTTTCAATGTGTACCACTTGAATCATAAAAATGTAAAATATTTTTGGTACATTATCTTTAAAGTATGCACATACCACAAAGGATTAGAAAAATAGGACCACACGTATAACTGTGTAATTGTAGCACCTGCATCTATCTCTCTCACTCTTCTCTTTTTGACCCTGGAGAAATTGCCAAGAAGAATGTTCTTAATTCCTAACATATATACTGTTTATTTTTTTGGAGAGTTCTTTTACCAAAACAATAATATAACATATTACAACATCATTCAATCTAAAATTTTTAAATCCAATTGTATTATATTAGCGATTGCCGGAAACTTCAAAAAAAATTGATTTTTATTTTTATTTTTATCAAACTACTATTTCATTTTTTCCCTTAAATTTGATTTTATGTTTTTTCATGGTACATAAGACATTCTCATCAACACTCAATATAACTGCCACGTCATCAAGTGTCAAGTCATCTATAATTTTTTTTTAAAAAAAAAAAAAGACAAAATCAAAAGACCCAATTCCAAAAACAAAAACTTTTTGTTTTTTTTTTTAATTATCCCAATCTTCTAACTTTGTCCACCATTTTTGTTATCATTTAAATTTCCTTCCATGGCGCCCGGATCCAGTTTCCATCATACAAAAAAAGAAGAGATTTTTGTGGTAGTTTGAAATCATCTTACTAAATTTATTAGGTGGTGAATGTCTTCACTAACAATAAGATGGTGAGAGAATGTAGGGATGAAAAGACGGGCGGTTATAATCGTACTAACCATTAACCGCTTTTGAAGGTAGTTACGGTTAGTGGTTTTAGGTTTTTTTTTTTAAACTATGAATTGCCAACCGCCTATATATATATATATGATGTCATTTAAAAAAAAAAAAATGCTGTTAGCAGTTATGAGAATTACTAACCGCCTAGGCGGTTAGTGAATTTTACTAACAGCCTAGGCGATTACGGTTAGCGGTTTTAGCCAATAACCACTAACCGTAACCGCATTTTCACCTCTACAAGAATGTGATATCTCTTCTTTAGGCAACAATGAAAATTCAAGGTTGTGCTCTTCATTTGAGATGGTTCAGCTCATTAAAAAGGTAAGCAAATTTTCCCAATAACTTACTTGCAATGTAACAAAATTTGAAGATTAGGATGATGAAGAAGATGGTTTGTTGTTTTTTGAATTGGATCCTTTTTTTTTTTTTTTTTTTTTAATAGGATGACTTGGCACAAGATGATGTGGCATTGGCATTGGGTGCTAACATAATCCTAGTGTATCAAATGAAACACACGTGACAAATATGAAACCGGCGAAATACTATCTCATATTCTCTTGTAATTCTCCCATTCTTCTCCACTAAAGTGGCATTTTACTCTTAACGGTCAAATAATAGAGAAACTTATTTAAAATTTGTGTAAAACCTAAGAATCTTATTTTTCAAACCAAAAAATCCAAAGACTAAATTCAAATTAAATAAAAACCTAAATACCAAATATGAATTTTCCCCATTTTTAACTCACATTCAAGGACGAAAAAAAAAAACTCAAATATGAAATGCCCAAAATAAATTTTCTAGAGATAAAACTGACCAATTTTTTGTTGGGATTTTATTTTTTTTTATTTTTTTTTTATTTTTATTCTACTTCCCTTTTTCACGATGATATTATTATTATTATTATTATTATTATTATTATTCACATTTATTTCTCATATTAGTCGAAAAATGAAAAAAAAAAAAAAAAAAAAAAAATTACCCTTTATTATATTAGGTTGATATAACAGTGTTCATCATTCATTAATAATTTTTTTCTTTTACTCTAAAATTTGATAAGTAAAAACTCATCCACCCAAAAAGATAAAGAGTTTAATATATGGGATTAATCTTATTGTATTATAATTATTGGGGTGGAAATAGATGAAAATTATAGAGACAAAGCAATGGTACATTCCAATGAAGAAAAGTACAAAGGCAAGTACCATAGCAGTTAGCAAAAGTTTGACACAGTACAGAGTCGGACAAGCATAGGCATGCGTTAATGGAAGTATCCACCCACCCACGTGAGCACTGTAACGGTTTTCTCTCTCATGGGGTCCATGCCATCTGCCAGGTCACAAATCATAATCCATTTTTCATGGTTGTATAATTGTACCTTCTTTTTTCTTTTAATTTTTTTTTTATTTTTTTTTATTTTTCTTTTTCTTTTGGGGGGTTGGTTCCTCCAACAAAGATTTACTCATTTCTCGAAAGGGTGTTTGATGCTTTCTTCCTTTTGTTGGAAGAGGAGAGAGAGCCAACTGTTCTGCAGAGTTCCAGGCTGTACTTTCTTCCTAAAAGTGTGTTTGATGCTTTGCCTGCATCATAATACACTGGGAATGTGACCCTTCTGGGCCTCCTTCTAGTTCTACCCCCAAAAGGATCAAAGTAATTAATCAGTTACCATCCTTGTTTCTATAGCCTAATAACAAAGGATCCTCATCGACTCCGGATCCTTGTCGGAATCGCCGTCGGAGGCTCAAATGATACAAAAAGGTCAATAATCTGCAGGATTTATTTTTTTATTTTCTTTTTTTGGGACAAGCTGGTTCTCTTATCTCCAACTCACCCACCTGCTCCCACATCTTAAACGGGTGAAAGATAAAAGCAAAAAGGGACAAAAGTTGTGGAAAGCCTTGATCACTAGATTAAATAACTTACCAATGAGATGTGGGAAGTCCAGTCAGTGATGGATATGTATAAAGAATTGTGTCATTCAGAGAAATGATTTTTCTGTGGGTCGGTAGGTGCATAAATGGCCAAATGTAATAAAGAATGCCTCATTATTCACAGAAACAAATATCTTTGTTTGGGACTGGAGGGTGCACATATGAGCTTCTTAAAGGTTCTGACATAGTCAGACCTAAAAAGAAACCACACAAGTTGGGAAAAATATTAACTAATAACAAGCAAAGATGGAGATCACATGCATTCTTTCCTCATAAACCCATGAGCACTGATAATTCTCAGTTGAGTCAAACACTGGTTACAAAAGAAATCAGGATCCTCTCCATTTTATGGTCAAAGTTATCTAATATGGTGAAAAACTAAGTTAGCCACACCCACACAGATGTTTATAGATAAGAGTAAATTGCACTAAAATGGGCAAATGACCACTTGCAACAAATCAAAGAAACCTGTCAATCACTCAGGAAAAAATGCATGCATTTAGCCAAGACAGCTTTCCCCTTTGGCTTTTGTGACTCATTTGCACAAAATCTCACTCCCCCCAGACACATAAACCAGTTCCAGAGTCATAGTTTTTGTGTGTAACAAATGTCTGGACGCTGAAGTACACATGTCCAAGAGATATAAACGTGTCATGGCTAATGCCGAATAGATCAACAACAACAAAACTCACTTACCTGGCCATTCTTGGATAGATCTCAATTTTCAAAAGCTTTAGAATAAAAATTGCAGCTAGATCAACCTTCATATGTCATTATTGTCACAAAATTGTAAAGAACAGATAAATCCGGACATCTCCTTGTTTTTCTTTTATTAGGGAATTCTTTAAGAAAACAAACTTGAGAATTACCAAAATCATTAAGTGTTGTCAGTTATGTAAAGAACATAGATGATGATTTAGCATATCGTATAATTAACTCATAAACTGCTATTCAAACAATGAATTGGTAATCATTTTCTCCCCACACCCAAAAAAGACCAAAAAGAAAGCACCTTAGTAAAATATTAATGCACACCATTCATCCAAATAATAATAACCATTATAGTAATAATGCCCACACAACCACAGTGAATGTCATCAAATACATATATATGATTTGGAATTAAATTAATCAAGTATGATTATCACTTGACCCTAACAAAATTTTAATGTGTGACAAAGAAACGATGTGTTGCACTAAATGGCTTTGCTTAAGGCAACCAGTATTGAGAATAATGGTGAACAAAGTGCAGAATCATAAAATCTGCAGGCATACTATGACCAGATAAAGTAAAATTGGTGGTTTCATTGCAAAAGGAACTTAAATGAGAGATGAAACTGTCATCTAGGCATCAAACAGGACACAGAACAGGAAGACTGAGGTAATATGTCCAACCAATGGTGTTGAAAAGCCTGATTAATTTATTTTGCACAAATAAGGTAGCATAAGTTAACGAGATAAGTAAATTTGATGATTCAACTCACTGCAAAGACAATTTTCATAGAACCAACAATAGGGTTCATTTCACCAGTAAGTTTCCTCTACGATAAATTGAAAATGGAGTGCACAATTTTATAATAAAGACCCTAATGCATATTTGCTGCTACTAATCCTGTACTCCACTTCACTGAAGTTATAAAAGCTTTGTGCAAAACTCACCTCAACAAGGCAATGCTATAACTCCATGATGATCTAAAAATTCATGCAAGCGTCTCATTAGGTGCTCAAAACATGAGCCAAGGCATAGTCAAGGAGCCCTTTCCATGCTTCAGCCCCTGAGCGTAAATGTAGAATTATTTTGGCTTTTTTTTTTTTTTTGAATATATTTATGTTATTTACATTATGATTCTATATTCAATCCATAATCTGCCCGTTTCAGTATAATTTCATATCAATTAGGAAATGTTAAATGGTAAATATCCTCCTGTAGAGCAAATAATTTTAACAAAGTATATTATCTAACTTTCTACGTGGAGGATACCCTCCTATGAAGCCTCAAATGGTTTGTCTGAGATTTTTTAGTACAATTCTAAATTTTTTACTTTTTCCAGCTCATACTATATATGGTTTATTTGTTACACGCCTGCTTACACTGAACAATTTGAGCTTAAGCCTACCTTACTAGAAGCAAAATGCTGTGACGGATGCTTTCAAGCAACCATCACCAGTTAACCAGATCAGAAGACATACTGCCTATTTGAATCATAATAAATGGACATGGCTTATAAACAATGAAATACCAGAGTGCATATAAAAACCTAAAACATATAAAATCTGATATAAGGAAAATGTAATTATAACCGATAGACAAGACACTGTTTCTCTTCCTCCTTTTTCTTCTTTCTTTTCAGTTAGGGGTCTTAATCTCTTCTAGAAAGAGCAAAACAAATGAGAATCATGAACAATTATACAATTCTGCAAATGCTTCAATAAAACTTATGCAAATAGTTCACAACCTAAAACATGTACCAGGACTTCAGATTATTCACCTGTGCCTGTTCTACATAATGCCAACCTTTGAAAAGCTCTCATGGTAACTAAAAAAGAAAGGGAAGGTAGAGAAGCAATTATAAAATGGAAAAGAAAAAGAAAAGGAAAAGGAAAATAAAGCTCTAGACCTCCTTCTAAGGAAGTATCTATAACTCTAAATTTAAACGGGAAATTTCCTCAAAAAAGGAGGGCAGAGATTACCCACGAGCCAGAATCCCATCTCAACTGTAAATTCTATCCAGAAAGGACTCCACACATCATAGCCGTATCGCCTACACCGGACAACTCAGCATCCCATCACAGCACAATTATACACAAAACTGCCGCATTGCTTTGTGGCTAGCAGGTCCCATTGTGGTGGGCCTTCATTAGGGACCCAAGAATTAAGCTCAATCATCCCTTCACCTAAAGCCCTAGGTCCACCAATAACAATTAACCGTTGTCCACAAGCCCTAAATGCTAATCCCCAACCATTCATTGAGACTGCCTGCTCAGGCAATCTCCCAACTGTGACCCATAAGTTCCTCTCTTTGTCATATCTCCTCACCTCCTTTTGTGCATAATCTGCTGCATACAGCACATTATTTACAACAGCGACTAGAGGAGGTGCCTCAGCTGCAGCAGGTGCCTCATTCACCCCAGCCTCTCCATTTCGTATAAGGAACATGTCAGGTATCACATTCCATTTCTTCTTTTTCAGATCATACACCTCACCACATGTAAGCGATTTTGAGTTGCCAACTCCAATCCCACCAATAACATAAAATTTCCCATCCATAAATACCCCAGAGCACATTTTTCTCGCTTTGTTCATGTTTGGAAGGGTCACCCAAGTCCCTGTTTCTGAATTATAAAGCTCAGCCGAGTCCAAGATATTGCCACGTGGGTCACAACCGCCAGCTAGAATTGCGATTTCCCCAAGGCTGGCAGAACCAAACAAGCACCTGGACGTATTCATCCTCATGCCAGATGACCACGTGTTTGTCAAAATGCTATATCTATAAATAACGTGGGAAGTTATTTCCTTCCCAAAAACAAGAAGTTCGGTTCCAACAGCCAACGACTCCTTGTCCGACCACATGAAGCATTCATTTGAAGGCATTCTAGGCAAATGCATCCAACGGCGGTGACTTGGATCAAATGCCTCCCATTCAAGGAGGCTGCAAGAGAAGTAAACCCAATGCTCAATGATACCCATTTGCTGTCTGAGCCTATACAACTCTCCACTCCGAATCAGAGACCGAAAGCTTTGATTCAGTGAAGCGATTGAGCCATAATCAGACCTAGAGCAGCGCATTAGACAGTTAATTGAGATGTCCCTACCCAGTTGGTGAATAAGTGAACCTGAGTCTGACTGATGCCCTGTGAGCTGCTGGTCATCTGGTTGATCAGCTGGGACAAGGAAAATATCAGGGAAACCCGTAACTGGTCCCTCTACCTCATGAGTATCTGATAGGTTGCATGACTTTTTCAGAGGAATTTCTTCTCCATCTTCCAACCGGCGCTTGCTGTTTGAGAGAGTGTTGCATGAAGTTTTCGGTGGAAGTTCTTCTCCATCTCCCAATTGGCAGTTGCTGTTTGAGAGCACGTTGCATGACTTCTTCAATGAAATTTCTTCTCCATCTTCCAATCGGCAATTGCTGTTTGACAGCTCAATCACACGGAAAGTATTATAAATCCACTTGCTCTCTTGCTCACATGAGCTCGGCAAGTCCCTCGACACAAGATAGGACGGACCCTCCAACATGTTGTCGGAAATTTCAAATCCGACCACCCAAAAGAACGCCTTCTTTATTACCATCAAAACCAAATGAAAGACCAATCAGTCAATAAAAGGAAATTTATATTTCTCATTTACTCCAGACACAAAAACACCCATCAACTAAATATTTTTATCTTTGAAGAAAATCAAGAAAGCATTTATATCCATTGTTCATGAAAAAGAATATCCAGTAATAAGACCGGCAGATAGGGAATAAAATTAAAAAAAATTAAAAAGGTAATACAAATTCTTGAACCATCTCAATTTTTCTAAATTTGGCAACCTAAAAACCACATGCATGCAACTACAATAAATCCAAAACATATCCATGGCCATCATAGTGTGATACTGGTCCATAACACGCAAAAGAATCAGAATTTAAGCTAAAATACAGCACAATAAAGCTATAGAATAATTCAGCGCTGAAAATGAGAATTAACCATGACAGATCTCAGGTTAATACCAACATAGAACTCAAAAAAAGGAAAAAGGAAAAAAAATAAAAAAACAACACAAATTGATTCTGAATCACATGCCAGACTATACTCAAAATGCTACATACAATTTACCAAATCTGTAAGCATGGTGTTTGAACCTCCAGAAAGATAAACTCCAAAAAAACAGATCCATCTCAAATTTCCATTTACAGCTAACCCATAAATTTCTTTCCCTTTTCCTCACCAGAGATGGTATAAATGACAAACACCCGAAAAATTAAAACAACAAAAAAAAAAAAGCAGAGAGAAAGAGATAGAGCAAAAAGCTTACGAATTGGATAAGAAAATGTTACTTCTTCTCCTTCCTCTTGCTCCTCCACTCTCCAAATCACAACCCCAATTGCTCTCACCCTCGCTCAGATTCTCCCTCTCTCTCTCTCTCTCTCGGTTCTGGTTATATTCGCTGTGTGTGTGAGAGTGAGAGAAGTGAGAGAGAAAGCATTGCGTTAATATATTCAATTTATAGTGCGTAGAAATATATTTAAATTTCTTCTTCTTTTTTTTTCTTTTTTTTTTTTTTTTTAACAGAAAGGCAATTGAAGTGGGTCCAACGCGGGTAAGAAAGAGTCGCCGTTTGGGATTGCGGCCAAGCCGACCCGAAACGGCTAACGGCCGTTTCTGCACGTGTTTACAAAGTTTACCTGCACCGGACTGTCCTTTCTTTCTTACAACTTCGCTTTGTAGTTTTTCTCCACTTTTAATTTTTTTTTCTTTCCTCTTCTTCTTTCATTTTTTTGTTTTCTGTTTGTTGATAAAAAAAAGAAATTATAGTCCCCAACAGGTAACTCAATCGACTGAAACCACGTCTTATGAAGTGGATGTCACTAGTTCTAATATCACTCTCCCCTCTTATATAAACATGTCAAAAAAAGAAATTATAAAAAAGGAAACCCTAAATATTTGATATCTTTTTCTTTATCTTAATTTCAATGACAATTTCATTCGATATCTTACACCGAAAGAGTCGGAATAAAAAAAAAATTCTCACTCAAAACTATACATACGACTTTCATATCGCAAGTCTCTTAAGTTATAAAAAGAAATTTAATTACTTTGTTACGATTCTAGTATCTAAGATGGATTAAGTCTAATTTTAACCATGTGTATATAAACTATTGGGCATCATTCCTTTGCAAGCCCGTTTTTAAGGGTAAGTTCTACCCAAAGTTTGTATCATTTAGTATCAAAACTAGTCACCATGTCGAGGGGTTCGAGTCACGAAGGGGATGACCTATAGGCTAAATTAAAATACTGATAAGTAAGTAGAGCTACCAAAGGAAAAATGACTACCTTCGAATCAATGTCAATAGAGTGGGCCGGCGTGGACGTCAGCCACGAAAGCATGACAGTAAGTTACAATCTTAGTGTCATACATGGGTTAAGTCTAATTTTTACCATATGTATATAAACTCTTGGACACCCTTTCTTTACAAGCCAGTTTTTACGAGTAAATTCTACACAAAGTTTATATATACTTCTTTGTGAATGTATAAGATATATAAAGCCGAATACATTCTATTTTTAAAAAGGATTACTAATTCTTAAACTTTTTCAAAAAAAATTCTTTTATCAATGGTTATAAATGACCTATTTTTGTCCATCTTCAATGGAAATAGACCTAAAGGATAGACCCAACCCAAGCCTAACTCCCTACTGCTTTTGCCCCTAGAGTCTTTAATGTCAAATGCAATAAGCAGGTACATGCATAAGATGGGTCCTTTTTTTTTTTTGTTACCTTTATTTAAATTATTTTGATTTGGTCTTCTCATTTATATCCCCTTTTGTCTTTTCTTATCACCCACGTCATCCAAAATGGTTTACAGTACTCCCCCCTTAACTCCCCATAAAAATACGTGGACATCTTTACTTTCATCTACCAAAAATTTCAACATCTTTACTTTCATCTACAAAAAAAATTCAAGAACATATGTTTATCATTAAAACTCTCCAAGTATTGTATCATATTCTGTCACTTTAAAAGGCTTTTAAAATAGGGCCCACGTTAGGTGTAACAATTCGTATTTATATGTCGGATTTGAGTCATGTTGAAGCAAGTGTAGAGAATTATTTAGTTTAATCTTAATTCGAACAATTTACTTAAATGGGTCAATCGAACTTCTCGATTAATCTTAACCTGTTAATTTTATATCAAGTTCATATCGAATTCACAGCTCACGTCAAAAAGTTGTCCAATACCCTTATGTCTCATGTATTTACACAACGTACAAAAAAAATTACCAACCCCAACTATCGTCGCACACAAATACTAAATGCAATTGCAATATAATATTTGCATAGTGTCCTTTTCTTTGTTAAATGCGCTATTAACACAGGTGTCCTTAAATGGATGTGGTGGGTTGGTGTATTGTGTATTTATTCTTTTCATTTATACCCTTTCATGTTTTATCTTTGAATCTTTTTTGGCAGCATTTGTTACCTTTATGTGTAATATAAGTTGCCCTTTTGTGCCCTAGTGAGCAAAGATTCTTCAACTTTGCTTCTCCAATAATCCTTCTAGCATCCACACCACCAAAGCAAAGAAATGCTGATGAACATAACCTTTTTCAATTACCATTTTTCTTTCCGGGCCGAAAAAATCGACTATTTTTTCACAATTTATTGGCGCGTATTAGTACGTAGTTGAAATTTAATTAGCATTACTTTTATGTGAAAACGATGTAAGCAACAGCAAACCTACCCATGGTGTGGGATATTGAATAGGATATATCAACCGTTGCCCAATCATGTTCATTAGTGATCAATAAAAAGATGGAGAGAGACGTGGCATAAGCCTAGGCAAACATATTGCTTCATTTTTTAGTCAAAAAATATAGAGTACAAGAACATGGATTTTTGTCGTGATAATGACAGTTGCTTTTATCAATGAGAATATTATTTTTATATATATAGAATATATAAAGACTATCATCAAGAATAAAAAAGCATTCTTCCCTGATCTCCTTGTTAACATCTCCAAGTGCAACATCTGGAACCAGGGAAACCCTTTTTTCCAGGGCCTTGGCAATTGACTTTACTGAGATTTTAAACAAAATTGCGAAAAGTATTACTTTTGAAAAAATGGCATACACATTTTCAAACCGCATAGTGTTTTTAAAAACGCACTAGCTTTTAAAATCGAATTATAATTTTACTCAACACTTAACTGTATTTTTAAAAATCACGTTTTTAATATTTTTGTGCAAAGTCACATTGCTTCTCTCTATATATAGAAATTAACCAAAGATAACTTCAAATCGACTAGTTGAGTATTCATATAATGCATTAGTTGTAAAACAAATCTCATCAGCATAAAGCTCGATCTAATTTTGCATTACCTATAATGTGAAGAAATTTATGAGTTGTACTAAAATTTGAATTAGGTTCGAGTAATGTTATTTTTCATACTCAATTTACGAATAAAAAAAATTAAAATTAAAACTAAGACAAGCTTCGTGAACCGGCATAAAATGAAATCAACTTGGTGCCCTGACAATTAACATGAGAGGGTTGGCTTGCGTCCAATCAAGTCTAATTATTGTCTCAAGGAACCGGATTCGTGCTAGCAACTTGAGAGGCACACATGCACCGAACGATGTCTTGTCAATTCGGGTCTAGTATTTCAGTGTTAATTTGTTGGTGATTGTTACAGCAGGCTAGGGCTTGCAAAAATACCAAAGAAATAATTAGCCCTCTTTCTTTCTTTCCTTCTTTCTAGGGTTTCAGGGATGATGGCCATGGCGTACGTGGCCGGCGACATTCAAAGATTATTGAAAATGCTACTGAATTAACAAAGAACTTTTGATTTTGAATTAATATATGGAGGAATAATATATATAAAATACAATATTGTTTTTCAGCAAACATTATGAATGAAAAATTACTGTTAATTAAAGTCATATAAATTAATGGAATTTAATCTAGTTAATTAACAAGAAAAGAGAAGATGCGCTGCATGTGAAGATGATCACAAACGTCATTGCTTATATATGCTCCATTATGAATTACTATACTTGTCACAATTTTAAGCTTCCACTTATCGAATTTTTAAACAATCTTGGCCAATAATTATGTGATATAAATATTAATATATTGTTTAATAATTTGACACCATTCTTGACTTTAAGTTGCCACTTGTCACAATTCTAAACTTTACTCTTGAAGGCTTTTTGCTTTTATATATATATATATAAAAGATACGATATATGATGTAGAACCAAGCTTTGGGTTAATTTGTTCTTGGATGAGTTCACAAAGGAAAATGTTAGGTGCTTTCTTAATTTTCTCTTAGTGTCTTCCTAGTCTTACGTGAATATTATTTTATAAATATCAAGTGAAAGATATAAGAGCAACTTTCTTTTTTATTTTTAAAAAATAATATCCACTTAGGACTAGGAAAACATTAGAAAAACATCAGGAGAGCACCTAGCATTGTCCGTACACAAATTACCTAAGGTTTAACATTAATTATGCCTGCTTTGTTACCAATGATATGCCAATAAAAAAAGTGAATTTAACCATTTAACCAATATTTTAATGTTTTCTTTCAACAACTAAGGTTATATTTAACTAAAATAGAAATAAATCTTCGATTCGAACTCAAAACCCTTGCTTTAATATATATGCATATGCATTTTCCTTCGGCTTTTTCTTTTATTGTGGAACATGGTCTTATTGAAGAAGTTTTTCATTGTATTTCAGATATCATTTCTGTAGAGTGTTGTGCTTAAGTTAATTTATAATAATAGACTCACTCGATATTCTCTTAAAAGAAAAATCTACTTTTCCCATCCGTATAAATGTTTGGTATATGCCATTATTTTTGAAGGGGGGAAAAGAAAAGAGAAGTTGTAATCAAGCATATATAAGTGCATTACTCACTCGACTAGACCTTTATATCCTTCCCACTAATTATGTTCTTGGAAAGTAACCCTTAGAACAACTTAGAAGGTACATATTCAGTTTGTTTGGAATCAGAAAGTGACAAGGCAAACTCGTAAATTCAAACACCTTAATAGTGATATCTTTCCTTTTGTTTTCTTGGCTTACCAATCATACTCATTTCTCATCATTATAAATAATTTAATCACTTAATTAGCTAGTACTTGTGGAGCTCTTTAACTAATTATTCCCCAAGTCTTAATTAATTAATTAATGATCTCCTATACAAATTAACATGAAAAACTTTTCATTGGATAGTAGTACTTATCTAGAAAAAGCATCATTTGGTATTTTTAAAATGTAATTGCTCAACCTCCTCGGCGTTTGAAGCAACTACTTGTTCAATCGGCTGGGAAGATAGCTCAGGTTTGATTTCAGTTGAAACTGGATCGTTGAGATTGGTGCACGTGTTTCTCAATCTCAACGGATCCAAATTGGACCCGAGCTGAATCCGTTTGACTATATTTTTGAGAACACAACAATATCTTAAATTTTATTAAGCTAATGGATCTCAAATTTTGATATGAATAAGTTTCTATCCATTGCCATGCCTATCAATTGAAAGACTATTTATAAGTAAATGGAATATAAGAGACACATTTTTAATCTCCCCTAAGAGCTTAAATTGATAGAAAATGTGAATTTAATTATTTAGTTATTATTTTAACATTTTTCCTCGAGTGAACCAGACAACACATGAAATATTTTGATTGAAATGGAGGGTCGAATTCACGACTTCTATTTTGATACCATATCAAATTACCACGCACATGTACTAAAAACTTAAATTGATAGAAAAAAAATGTGAATTTTACTATTCAATTAATATTTTAACAAGTTCTTTAATGGCCCTCATATTACAAATAGGAATAATTTATTATGTTCAAAATTCTTTTAGCAATTAAAAAAAAAAAACACTTTGTTTAGCAATTATTTTTAAAAAATAATACTAACAAAATCTATGGCTAGCTCTGAGCACGCAACGTGATAAGGATTGGCTGCAATTCGTCAAGCCGTCTTTTGTGAGAAAACAAGTGTGGGGACCACTTGTTTTGGGCAACTGGAAACTTGGAAGTGCATGTTGAACTAATCTCGATCCCTGATTAAGAGTATTCATATATTCCTCAGCAAATTTTAGCTAAATTTCAACTAAAAAATTACATTTTTCTATTTTATTTATCAACTTTTTAAATCACCTATATCACATTTTATATTTTAGCTATCAATTTTCACAATTTTGTTAAAATAAACTTTTTCTTTTTTCACTTACACTATTTGCTGATCAGCTACACTATTCATTAAATTTGTTAAGTACAGTTGCAACTAATCACTTTTAGCTAATTAAAACGGCTAGTTGGATGAGATGCTTATTATTATTATTATTATTTTCATTTTTACTATAAGACTAACCAAAATAAGCTGTAGCTAGCTAAATAAAAATAATCTGAAGTGGCTGATAGCTAGTTTGATTTTTAGTGCACAGCGTATGATAATCATTTATGCTTCAAAGTTAGTGTACCTAATTTCCTATGTTTGATGCAACAGAAAAGAATTGGAGCTTAACCTAATTTCCCAAATATGGAAATATTTGGTAGCTTCGTTTTATTTATTTATTTATATTTTATAGTTAAGTTGGTAGGACATGATTCATGATGATCCACATTTTTTGTTTCCCAAATCTCCCTGGTCCTTAAAAAAAATCATACAAATAATGTAAATTGTAAAGTGGCTTTAAGAAAGGAGCTTAATAATCTCTTTAAGTAATTTGACTATTTTCTCTAGACATCTCCGATTGTTAATTTTACATAAGTTTTTTTCATTTTGAGTAAGAGAAAATTCCTTCAACCTAGTCTACAAAACTACCACGTGTTCCTTAACGACGTGATTTTTCAATAAAAGGAAAAACTTTAAAAAACCTTTATGAACTTTCACGCATTTTAAAATTACCCTCGAAGTTCAAAAACTCTCAATTAAGGGTATCAAATTTTTTGCAACATCTTTGTAATTTTTTTTTTGCAACATCTTCGTAATTTTTTATTTATTTATTAAAAAAATGGGTATTTCGAAAATTTCAACAAGATTTAACAGAAAATCCTAACATAAGAGATAACTGAAAAAAAATTGAAAGTCCTATGCTCTTAATTGAGAGTTTTTAAACTTTGATAAGTAGTATCAAAACGAGTAAAAATTCATTGGGATTTGTGAAGTTTTTTCTTAATAAACCTGCTAAAAAAGTGCGTGACAATTTTGTATTATTATTATTTTTTTTTTTAAATGAAAAAATTGAAAGAAATTTTTGTCCTTGCAAATTTGCCAAGTCCAAACGGAACCTTTAATGTCTCCAATGATTGTTTTGGAAGTATGCACATGTGGCTTTACGTGCAGGCTAGGGCATGAGGAAGTGTCCAATTGCAATTAATTAGGTCATTTCTAAGTGTGAAAAGGTAGAGTTCAAATCATTAAAGTTTATAATCAAAGCATCTAATTAATTAAAAAAGAAAGCAGCACTAAAAAGTGTTAGTGGAAGGGCGATGAACGATCAGCTTTGATTTTCAAGAGCATAAAAAACGAGGCCTTTGGACGGTGGAGATGGGTTCTATAGTGTCTTCTTATTCTGCCTTGATTTTTTTTTTTTTTTTTTTTTAAGGTATATTTTCCTTTCTTGTGTTCCTCATAATGTTCTAGAATTAATATATGAGAATCACGTACATTTTGGTTTGTTTGGTAATCTTTCTTCTTTCTTTTTTCTTACAAGACACTCAAAAAACAAACATCAAAATTCCTTTTATATTTATATCACATCACACCATAAACACCCCTTAAATGGGTTCTCAAACACCACCTTAAACACTTTTTAGTTTAATAGATTGAATTTGAAAGAAATTCATCCAAAGAAAAACTCAATCCCTTTTATAAAGCAGTGGAAATTGATCGATTTTGTGTTTTTAGCCCAATTGGGCTTCCTATATAGAGCAATCTAAAGATTTTATGTTTAATATATATATATATTTCTATTCAAATAAGAAAAACTAGGGGATCGATGAAATTATAAAGGAGGGTTCTTCCTACTATGATGCGAATCAAAGGGAAAAAAAATTGAAAATACTTCCAAACACAAGGTAAGAAAGTGGCTCATTTAGCAATCAATATGGTATGTAGCAAAATTAGCACATATATAGATTTTCAAAGCCTTCCAATATGAGATGAAAAGCAATTGATTCAGAGAGTCCTTATGAGACTTACTTACCTGAACCGGTCACAAACAATCTGCCCATCTGCTAGGACAGGTGAGTGCTACAAAAAAAATCCCTAAAATTCCAATAAATTGCTAAGAATTCAGATGTACATTAACACCTGCTTATTTTCAAAACAAAAGCAGGTTTTAGTACTATTGGGGTGTGCTATAGGGCAAACCTGCTTATTTCTTGAGATGAGGAGCCCAAACTTTGACAAGGAAGGCCGTTGTTGGGGTTGCTATAGGGACAGATATGTGGGCTTAATTAATTAATGACCAATTCTGAGCCATTTCAATCATTCAATCTGCCATTTGACCTAAAGGAAATACACTAGTATCTCAATCTCATGCTCACATAACAAGCAATGTTATTCAAAGCCCAGGGCCCAAGATGGTCATCACCACTAATTCATAAGAAGGATAGGGCCACTTGGGAGAAATCGGTCTGTCAAAGTATGACCTAGTTATCTTTTTCCCCATTTAATTTTGTATTTATTAATTAGGTTACTCTTTCTCCTTGGCTGTCAAGAAATTAAATAGAATAGTAAAAAGATAATAATAATTCACCTGATAAAATTTATTGAAGAAGTGTGTATGTTTGTCAGTTATGAAATATTCTTGATGTCGTGCAATAGAATTGTATTATAGAGTAGCCCATGTGAGTTTGTAAGATTAGTCTATTTGAACTCCACATGTTCGAGTTGTTTGAGCACTTATCTGAACTAATAGGGCTCGAATAGACTTTCATATAAGAACTATTGCAATACAATAAGCCAATCATGTTCGGTCAATATGTATTAATGTAAGGAGGTTGATAATGAAACCCTGAAGGGAAGCCTTGCCATTTAGTCAAAAACTTATTGAATCAAACAAGAGCCCCTTGGTTATAAGGGCTCGACTATATATATGTATCATATCTTATCAAGAATTGAAAAATTTTGCAATTTTTTCCTCCACATATTCTGTCATTCTCTTGCAACCACACAATGCATTTCAATCTAGGGGAGATGAATGTTCCCATATAAGCCATTAATGGAGGTTAATTTTTCACAAACTCTAAGAAGTATATACGAATTGAATATGAGATTCAAGAAAGCCAATCACATTGGATTGCCAGAGAGCATAGTGTCAACTTGCATGCAGTTCATATATATATATATATATATATATATATAGAAATGCAACTTGCAACAAATTTAATCGCCATAAATTAATGGGTTTATGCAGGTAACGTTAGGTTGAGATCCCAAAAGTACAGAAGTTGGAAGCACTACTTTTTGGATCAAACTTAATTAAAACTATATATATATATATATATATATATATATATATATATATATATATATATATCAACAGAGAGGCCACTTGTGCCCATAGGCTAGGGCAGAAGATACAATGTTTCCTCGTATGTGTCATTCCACTTGGTTGTTTGCAAACCACGGGGGTTTGAATACAAGATTTACGAGAGCCAATCATATTACATTGTCAGAAAGTATATATATTATCTACTTGTGGCTGTAATTGGGACAAATCCAATATCAGAAAGTCAGCTAGTTAGCTTGATTAACCCACATGATTGTAGTGGCATGGTTAAATAATTTTTAAAATATTTAGTTGAAATGAAAGGTGAATTAACAATTCACGTACAATTTAAAAAAAAAAATTCCTCATAATTAATTAAGTAGGATATGTAAATCTGTGCTGTGGTCGATGTGATCTAGCTAGACAAGAATTTTTCAAGAAATATTTTGTAATTTCTTTCATGATATTCAGTCTCACACCCGGCCCCTCAGAAAAAACCTATGAATTGCAAAGATCGATCGATGTTGAAGTCTTTTAGTCGTCGTACGTTGTCGCTTTGCATGGCTGAAATCGATCGGTGGAATCATCAATTAATGCATAGTGTTTGGAAATCAATGAAGTTTGATCATCCCAACCATTAATTTGTTCGTATTTGGCATATTTTTGTTTCCTCGATGCATGGAAGGAAGAGAAGATGCTCTGCATGCTTTTAAGTCCTACACGTGCAATGGGTGATTATGATTAATTACTTCTAATCATCTACTTCTTTTAACTCTTTCAACCGCCAAATTAACTTATAATCTCCCTATAACCTCGGCCTATTATCCATTTCATTTAAAATGAAAAAAAATCGAAGAAGATTTTTGTTTTTATTTTGTTTTAATACCATATTAAATCACCAACTATCTAAAAAGCTTAAAATAATAAAAAATTGTAAACTTAACCATTTAACTAATATTTTAACAATGAAATATAATAGTCCATTAACCATATAATTCATGAATGTATTCCAATACTACTTTTTAAATTTTGCAATCATCCTTTATTTATTTAAATTATGAGTCTAAGTACTATCCTATAACGGGAATAAGATTTTCTCCAGTTCATTATTATCCACTTCGTTATGTTGGAAGGGTACGTATTTTTATCTTATCACATTTTGAGTGGATAAAAATACAGTTATATTATAATGATATTTTTGTCTTTTCACTTTTTGAAGAGATAAAAATACTTGATCCTTGAACTGAATAACGTTATATTAAAATGGTATTTTTGTCTTTTCACTTTTTGAGATGATAAAAGTACCAGATCCTAATTCCGAGTAATACTACTTTTTACAATCATTTATCATACAAATTTCACACTACTTCTTTTCAAAAATGATTCTCTCAATTTCAAATCTTCTCTATCTCCTCCATTTAATATATTTTGAAGGGTAGTGCATTCGGTGCATTACCATCATTAAAATTTTTTGACAACACTACCCTTTAAAATATTCTAAATAAAATATATATATATATATATATATATAGATAAAATTTAAAATGGAGATCATCCTTTTTCACCTCTTAACTTGACACATTACCGTTAAGCGGTGTAAAATTTAAAGATAAATGAAGATATTAAAGAGTAACTTTATTCTTGTGCAAATTTATAAACATGGTCGATATTTATTTAATTTTTTTTTTTAACGTTGTTAACATTATCTGCTATTTTACGTCATGCGTTGCGATAGTATAGATGATCTTGTCGGTTGACCTAGGTAGAGTTAAGCTGTAGGTTTAGCCTAGGATACGCATTATTAAACAACCATCCGTATTTGGTCGGTGTCATTAAATTTGACGGTTAAAATTTATAAGCTCACCTTTGTAAATTCTTCAAAGCCCTCCTCCTTCGATCTTCACCGACCCAGGGAACAAAACGTAAAGAGGTTATATATATATATATGATCTGCAGATTCGAGGATTAATTAATTAATAAATAAATAAAGAAATAATGCGTGGGATTTAAACACGAAGATAATGAGTTAATTAATAAATTTTTTTTTTAAAAAAAAAAGAAAATTTATGGTACAGAGTAGTAGTGCAGAGTAGAGAAGAGAGGATCATGAGTGTGTATCTTTCTTGGAGTCAAAAAAGTATAAAAGTATAAAGAAATATGGCTTCCACGTGACTTTGACCTCACTCCTCGCTGTCCATTGGATCAGCCCTCATGTGCTCCGAGATGCACGCTGGTCACCACACCCATTCAAAACTCTTTTTCTTTTGTTTGCGCACACGACCGCCTGATTCGATCTTCTAGTTGTCTGAGCCAAACACCTATTCAGATTGCCCCATCGCCATGTGATTTATATTTCTTAACAAACTTTCAGGAGTTTTTTTGTAAAGCTAGCCCCATCAAGGAAAATTAAAAAAAAAAAAAAAAAAATCTTTCATTTTCATCCAAACAAGATATAGCTCTAGCTATAGCCACTTGGAAAAAAATGATTAATCTCCATTAATGGCCGGGTAGTGCTGTTTATGGCTCTAGCCATGCATGAAGAGTCCATAGGTCTGTTTGTTAACCCTTGCATTGTAGCTTTTTCCACGGCACTGTAGCTTCAACACAACAAGCGAAGCAAGTGGGCAACAGGCATGGCCTTCGGTCAAGCTACAGTGTCCTGGGTATTGGGGTTCGTGCTAGCATTTGCCAAACACCCCCATGCATTAATAATAGAAACAATAATGTTTATTATTCTGTCTGTCACGTCATTAAGTTGTATGATAGTCTACTGAATAGCATTACTCTAATATAAAACAAGATTTTCTAAGAATTTCTAATCAACAAATCTATTTTTCAGTTCTCATCATGCATGCCGAGTTTCTTTTGTTTTTGTTGTTAATCATTATATATATGCAAAAAAAAAAAAAAAAAAAAAAAAAAAAAAATCTACATAGAATCTACATAGAATTACTAGTTAATTGAAACTTTTTGGTTAAGAAAACTTTTTTTTTTTTTTTTTTTTTTTCATACAGCTTAGTCTAGGGGATGACATTGACAAAGACTTAATTTATTTAAAGTGATTAAATGTGAAGAAAAAAAGCTACATAATTAAATGAATGGACTTATAGTTAATTAATTAATTAAAACAAACTATAATATAGGGAATGTTGGGACAATGGATTCTTCCATCTTTTGACCATTAAAAAGCAATTGTCTTTGATTTAAGTCTAATTTGGTTAAAACCTTGATCAATATTTCTATAGTGCAACTAATACTTATAGCCGTATAGCTAGGGACCACTAACTTTCTTATCATGGTTAATTAATTTATTCGAGCCCACTTGCACCTAAGGGGGGATTTTTAAACAAATAAATACAAGTCGATCTTCTGAAGTAAATTAAATATTTTTCAATGATAATTAATCATGTTTTTCTACTAACAAGAACCTTAATTAGAGTAGTTGGTGGGCGAATGTGGTTCAAGCCCTTCTTGGATTTAAATAATTAGGCAAGTTACCTTCTTCAAAATATAATAATTCATCTCTTTATTTTAATGCTTTTTTATGGATGAATGAGTTTGGCTCCAATGGGAGGGATTCATATTACACACATTTAATTATATATATATAATTGATGTTCTGGTTGTCCCTGTACTGTGCAATATAATTGACTGACAGAGTATCAGAAGACTATTTAAAATTAGGCCAATCACATCTAAGATTATATTTGTGAGTGCCATGTTAATCTGGCTACTTGCTTGTTTTAGTAATTAATTAGCAATTAAAAAATTAAACTACAGATTCCAAATCGGATGCTCTTATAACATTACAGGAGAGCATGCAAAGAAGACAATGAAATATCATTTGTATACTCGATCTTAGTCTAAGAGGATTTGAGAGGATTTTTTAAATTAATGCTCATGAGCATTAACAGGTGGGCAGGCAAAAAAAGACAATTAAGAATCATGTGCACACTCTTTATGTGCCAATCAGATTGCAGAAGAAAGAGATAAATTAATTTAAAACTTTACCCCTTTTGAATTTAATTAACTACTAAAATTCAGCAAAAACACTATATATAGCAGCCATTGTTCTTATAAAGATTATTTATTAGATTTAAAAATAAAACTTTTATCATTGACAGCAAAATCTATATATATATATATATATATATATATATATATATATATATATATATATTATTTCCCTTTTCGGAAAACTTGGAAGCTTTGTGAATAAGTGGATAAAGCTTAATTAAGGGTATGGCTCATAATTTTTTACACAAACCTATTATAAAAATTAGCGAATTAGGGTTAAAAGGTTTAACTCGTTTAATTAATGAGTTGGGTTAAGGCTGACCTATACAGTCTTATATTCATGTCTCAACACAACCCGCCGAACTCGACATGTAACACTTTTTTGTACACGACCCGCAAACTCGTTACAAACCCCAATATGAAATTAGCGGGCTTGAGTTGAAAGGTTTAACTCGTTTAATTAAATGGGTTGAGTTAATGTTAACTTATATATTCTTATATCCATGTCTCGACACGCGAGAACAAATTGCCGCCCCTACTTAATGGTTTGCTCAAGTACATACTAGTATACTACAAGGATTTCTAGGCTTTTACAGCAAACTCCATCGCATATTTCCTATTACATTGAATTTCAAGTAAGAAAAAGGAATTTAGGAAATGGTTCAATTTGTAATGGGTGCAAAAAAGAAAAGAAAAGGGTATACTACTGTTCTTGTGGTCAGTCATGGAATATGGAATTCAGATTTCAATTCTCACTGAATTTTGATCTAACCTTCCACAGCTTTCGTAAATGAATTGAAATCTTGAACCATAAACTGATTCATTCCTGATCTTATTAATCATCATTGGAATTTTCAAGACTTCGAACATCTACGAGAAAAAAGCAGGAAAATTCCACCCAATTTTTTGAACCCATGAAGCCTAGCTAGGTCATAATGATTATATATAATTAAGGTATAACCTTTTGCATGTGAAATAACCTTTTGCTGTAAATTCGTTGCACTTAAATAAGCTATGTCCATATGTTAGGTGGTCTTGGGCCTAACTCAACCCTAAAAGCTAGTTCCAGCCCCTTCCACAACCGATGTGGGATAACCTCAACAATTTCTCCCTCACACATCGGGTCCTAAGTCGGAGGCGCGACAACTCGTTTCTCCCGTGAACTGTTGGGCCGAGACTTGTTGGTAAATCTGGGCTCTGATACCACTGTTAGGTGGTCTTGTGCCTAACTCAACCCTAAAAGTTAGCTCAAGAGGTGAGGCTTTCTCTCACACTTATAAAGTGATCACCAGCCCTTTCCACAACCGATGTGGGATAACCCCAACACCATATACATCTTTGTGCATGCCCACCCTTGAAGCTCAAGAAGTAAACAATTTTGTAGCACCTTAATTATCAATGACCAAGAACTTCATGATATAAATACAAAAAATGGTTGAGGCACTATAAATTTTATTATAGTTTATTTATAAATTCACGTTATAGTTCAAATCATCTTAAACGCTCATATATATTTTAGCCATTCAAAAAGTATAATTTTTTACGTACTTTAATGGCTATTTTTCCAATATATGCTCCAACAAATTTAATTTACAGTATCTTTTTTACTTTTTTTAAATATTAAACTTTATTTTTTTTCATTGTATATTTATAAAGAATCAAAACTGATGCAACTCTTAAAATTGTCTGTCAATTTTGTTTTTCTTGTGTCCTTTCAAAATTGATACGACTCTTAAAATTATCATTAAATTTATGATAAATTAATATTAAATTTTGATTAAATGATAATTTTAAATATACTTAAAAAAAAATAATAATAATAATAGGAAACAATATTTACTCAATGATTAAGCCAAAAAAAAGGCAACAGTGAAAGTGGGTCAGTGTACACTTGGGCGTTATGAGGCCGCGTGGCTTGCCGTGCATCTAGTTAAAGGGCGGAACATGGTTTGTTTAGGCTTGACTGGTCAAACCCAAAATCTCACGTACGTAGCAACTTGCCTTGTCCCTATGGATTGATACATATTTCTAAGTTTTGAGTAAACATGATGATTTTTTTTTTTTCAATAACATTATTAAATTATCATTTATCTTAAAATTTTAATTTAATATTTTAACACTCTAGTAGTAATTGTTCAAACTCTCTTTATTATAGTATAATATTCAATCAATTAACTCACTATTTGTCTTAAAAAAAAAGAGTTTAATTAATTTGATAGAAAATCATTAACTTAATATTTTTTTTGCTATCATAAACTTAATATTTTAATAAAGACATGATTAAGGAAAAAAAAATAATAATAATTCCTAGGATTAGGATCTTGCAAGAAAATCAGTTGAACATGATAGAAAAAAATAAATAAAATAAATACCATGCTAGTGCGTGTAGACACTGACACACACACACAAACATACACAAACGAAGAGAGATCGAGTGAACGAGAGAGAGAGAGAGAGAGAGAGAGACGGAATCAAGTTTATTGAGATACGCCATACTGTCATCCCGATGTGTTTCCCGAAGTTCTCTCCATCTCTCTCTCTCTATCTCTCAAAACCCTATTTAAATAGAGGCTTTGCCCACTTCTTTCTCCCATGCAATTGTCTTCTATCTCCACTCCCCAACGCCCACTACTTTGAGTTATTGTGCACCTCTCTCTCTCTCTCTCTTTCTCTCTCTCTCTCTACTTCATCTTCAAAGCACCGCCATATCTCTTGTTTCATAACTTGTCTCTGACACTGCTAGTATATCGTTTCTCTTTGGAGTTACACTTCCTTTTGTTTTTCTGACATCCACACATTTCCTTCTCCTTTGTCTCCTCCACTTACAATTTTCTTCTCTCTAACTATTTTGTCACATATTCAACACATTCAAGATATGTCTAGCAGAAGGTCGCGGTCCAGGCAATCTGGTGGCTCAAGGATCACTGATGATCAGATCAACGAACTTGTTTCCAAGCTGCAGCAGCTCCTTCCTGAGATTCGCGATAGGCGCTCTGACAAGGTCATTTTTGGATTAAGATTTCTTAGAATTTTTTTAAAATTTGAGATTCTCAAATTCATAAATCACAGTCGTTCATCTTATTTAAGCGTATAAAATAAGTCATGTAGCTTTCTCATTAAATCTTAAAACATGCATGGCTTATTTTATACGCTTAAATGAGATGAACGGTTGAGATTTATGAATTTGAGAATCTCAAATTTAAAGAAAATTCTAGGGCATCTCAATCCGTCTTTCCATTTTTTCCTTTTTCCTATGGTTACTTAATTACCAAGTTAATTAATTAATTAACTAACTAATTAAGCATCCATTTTTGTGCAGGTTTCAGCAGCCAAGGTGTTGCAGGAGACTTGCAGCTATATCAGAAGCTTGCACAGAGAGGTTGATGATCTTAGTGAGCGGCTGTCTGAGCTGTTGCCAACCACAGACACTGCCCAAGCTGCTATAATTAGAAGCTTACTTATGCAATAGAGAGAGAGAGAGAGAGAGCTAATTAATTAATTAAGGGCAATTTAGGAGTTCACTTATGGCTACCTTTCATTTTCTTGTTTTGTACTTCTTCCTTTCTTGTTCTTTACAAGGCTACAATGTAGGGGTTGAGTACCATTAATTAGTCTTTTTGCAATGCTATGTTAAGACGTATAATAAAAAGGACTCCATTAATTAGTACTCATAGATCTTCCCATTCTGCTGATTTCGTAAGTTAATTTCATGGTCAGAACTTAAAGCCACGAGAATATTAGTTGAACCTTTTTAAGTAAAGCTTCCCTCTTTATCAAAATATTCATTGAGAAAAATATTCGGAGTACTTCAATTCGTACAGCTTTGATTACAATTATCTTTTAAATTTCTTCGGCAGTCAACAAAATTTAACAAATAAATTTAATTGTAAACTTGTAATAAAAATTATAGACTTTATAGTACCTTTAACGCCACTCATCGATATCAATCAATCTAGAGCATATTCTCTAATAACTTTGGGTTGGGAATTAGGATACATGCATGGTAGTATCATATTATAATTGCAATCTAATGATTACTTAATTACCCAAAAAGTTATAACAAGAAGAATAATATCCCCAGTTTTAATAGCTTTTGTTTCATTAGAATAAGTTGGAAAAAAAAAAAAAATTCTGATCAGAATCTATCAAATTTTACTTTAAAGAATCATGAGAATTTGTTGGATAATAAAAAACAAAAAAAGTAGACCAATATTTGACAATAGATCGATCTGTCAAACTATTGTATCTATCACACTCACCAATCACCATATATATATATATATATAGTTGGCAATATCACAAGCAATTAATAAGCAATTTACTGCGATGAATATTGCATAATTAAGAAAGAATTACAGTATTTCTTTTTTCTTTTTTACCGGAGGTAATATATTCTGATGAGATATTTTCAGTGAAGGTAAGGAAAATAAATCAGGCGGGCTCTCCTTCATGCATGCTGGGAGTATGGGTAGGCCTGACTCACGCAATAAAAGCTGCGAGGAGATAGATAAGCAGCATTGACTTTTTTGCGCGGCCACCACACGGTAACAAATTTGCAATAAAGAAGAGAAAGAAATAATTTTTAGGCACGTGAAGCCATTGATTCTTTAAGGGCTTTCCTCCATCACTAGATTTGCATATTTTTGGGATCATAGTAAGTAGACGCACGATACATTTTTGACTTTTTGTAAATGTTTGACGTAATGAAATTGAGTGCAGGAGAAGAGGGTCAATCATGATGATGGGATTAACTACGTACATGCAAGCAACTCATCATTGGTGTAAAGTGATCCAAGGGAGCAAGAAAAATGAAATAATTTCTTTAGTCTATATATATATTTAAATATACTTATAATCAAACTTATTTTTACAAAAAAATTGTTGAACATGCTTATGGGCATATGTAAAATGGGCTGGGCCCCCGAATAGAAATTGAAGTCGGGTTCAAGTTTGGAGCTCCCTCGACTAAGATCATGGGTTTTTCATGGGGCAAGAATTGGGCGACGAGATATGCTAGAGAGGCATTAATTAAGAACAGGGTCATACTAGCTTGTCCAGTGGCAATTATTAATTGGCCCATTTGTAAAGCTCAATTGAAAGCCCAATGTCCTTTTTGGCCTTCCATTTTCACAAGTTAAAATCGTTTTTTAAATAAAATTGCGAGAAATTTCTTGTTTACACATGTGAAAAAAATTCACATTCTCAAATATCAGGTAATAGATTCATTTTTAAAGGTCGAATCGTAATTTTATTAAATGCTAATTATTTCATTTTTAAAATGAAAAAAAAAAGTAAAATCAATTCATGTGATCTCACTGATTTATAATAAGCTTCTTGTGATTTTTAAATGTTTCGAGGGTTCTCTATAATATACAAAAATTACAAATTAGTCACTATTATCAAATTCCGTAAAAAAAAATAGAATGACAGATTATGTTAGTGCGCTACGTCAGATCCAATGAAATTACAACACATGTTACACATAATAATAATAATAATAAAAAAAAAAGATTCACGTCAATATTTTTCTCATATCATCCTATAAATTCAATAGATCAATCATTAGATTTGTCGAGTCCACCATTAAATTTGTGTGGAGTCCACAAATCTAATGATTGATTTGTAAGATGAGATAAAAAAAATATGAGAAAAATATTGACGTGAATAATTTTTTTAAAAAATATATAAATATATAAAATATAATTGTTATGAACGGTATTTGGAGAGTGAAGAAATTTAAGTATAAGGCTTCTTGAGGGAGATCAAATGGATATTTTGAAGTAATAGTACCAACTTTACATTTATGTTTTGGTATAGTTTTATAATTGTTGTATCTTATTTGGATGATGTATTTCATTAATGGTTGTAAATTGGAAGAAATTGATAGATAATAGAAACTACAAGTATAACATAAACAACCTTGCTTGATTAAGGATTTGTTTAACTAATACATTTATTTTTTCTGATTATAAATTAATGAGTTTTATTAAGAATAAAGTTTATAAACATAATGTTGGCATCATGTGGACATCATGTTGGCATCATCATGCATTCTTCTAAAAAAAGTGTGTGTATATAATCTGTAATATTAATTCTCTGAGTTAAGTTACCCGCCCATTAGGAAGACTTTAGACTTTTTAGTATATGATGCATTACTTTTCATAAAGTAATTATAAAAGCTTGAGTTGGAGTTGTTCTACTTGATCATTACATGGGACCCCCATTAGGTTTCAATTCTTTGAAATTAATTGTCGTCAACTACTATCACCGACCTCACTCAAACAGAGAGTTGAAAAAGTTCATTTCAGACAGCTAGCTATTACACAGTTACAAGCTTATTACGTGGTGTAAAAAATCAAAAATTGCTCCAAAAACCGCCTCAAAAAGGCATAAAACAGTCGCGAAACCTTCACAAAAAAGATAGAGGCTCTTTATTGGTCTCGAGCTAGCGTTACCATAATTCATAATCCATAATCTGTAATCTATTTTGACCATGCAAAAATTTGTATTATCGAATTATATTAGGAGAATATCTCATAAATTAATGCATATGCATGAACTGCATGAAAAAAAAAAGAAAAAAAGAAAAGAAAAGGAGAAGTGTCAAGAAAAACAATAAAAGAATCCTACAATAAGGAGAGGATAAGCTAATTAATCCCATTTAAAGAATTCAAAACGTTCTTCAAATGATAATTAAAGTGGGTTTTAATAAGTAGCTTATAAAATATAAATTCAATATTAAAAAAAAATCTTAAATTTATAAAATATAAATTCAATATAAATCATCCCAATCATTATCTTAAATCCATTTTAGAGTGTGACGTAAATTGTAAATTGCTTGAAAAGCGAGTAAAGTTTAGTCTCTTCCAAAAAAAAAAAAAAAAAAAGAGTAAAGTTCAGCTGCAAACAAGTCCAGTAAACCGGCCTAGAGTACTAACAAGCATTGGTTGTTATTGAGAGAAGTCAGAGGTCCTACAGATCCACGTGGATCCTTGGGCCCGCTTCTGCAATTATTTCTTTCGTGATTGGATAGTTGTGAACGAACACAAACGTCTCCGACCAACAGAAATTTGAAAATAAGAAAGGCACGGCACGCGTGTCTCGTATTTGGGCACCCCGGTTCTCTCACAGGAATACCACTTAAAGGCTGATATGGGCACCCTATAGTCAAAAGTACCCTTCCCAAATACAATTTCTCTTCATTTTATCTTTTTTTTTTTTTAATATCTAAAATGGCTAATTAAAAGTTACTACTTTTTTAGTTTCAAAAACATCATACATATGACTATCTTCTTCTTCTTCTTTTTTTCTTATCTATTATATTAAAATAATATTTTGTAATAAATTTCTATTGTAGATGGGAGAGAAAAGAAATAAATAAAGAAAGATAAAGAGAAAAAATAAAGTAATTAAAAACTTATCTATAAAAACACATTACTTTATGAAAATTGGGTAAGCGTAGATAAATGTAAAATGCATTTGGTTTAATGAATGGAAGAAAATGTTCTTTAATGATTTGGTTAGTCATTTTACTTAAAAATCTATGCCGCGTAAGCTAACATGGATGCTCGTATATTTTATTTTTCCTATTTAGGAAAAAAAAATGGAAGGAGAAGAAACAACAACCAAAAAAACCAAAATTATAAAGGAGGGTCATTGCCACTCCTAATCCTAAGAGAAAAAAGATAGGGGGAATCGTTGAAAATGCTTTCAAACACTAAATAAAAAGTGGCATATTTAGTAACTGAGTGTGCTCGAGAATTGGCACATCTTGAGACATTTGAAGTGGTAAAAAAAACAAAAAAAAAAAAGAAGAGAGCAGAAAGTGACATTCTTTGATAACAGGGTACACGGCCGATCAATAAAAATGTGACCTTGATTGAGAGCCAAAATGATGAGACAAGAATCACTTTCAATCAAGGCGGATGGGCGAACATGAGAGAGGGCAAACCGGATACCATGAAAAGTAGCAAGAGCTTCACCAAAAGAAAGATCCGAGTGGGACAACCTTTCAACCTTCTCGGATGCTCGTGTATATTGTCATAGTTTGGCTTGTCTTTAATGAAAAAAATACTAGAAATCTCGTGTAAATATAACCATTAAAAATTACAAGATTAAAGAAAAACTCTTAACTATTTGTTCACTAAAAGCAATCTTGACATGGTGAATATATAACCTTTTTTTTTTTAAAAAAAAAGAAATAATAATAATAATAATATATACTACGTACACAATTAAACATAACAAAACAAAATTATACAATGAGGGCATTTAGGTAAATTATAGAATCCAGAGAAGATCCCCGCCATACGAGCGCGTCCATACACGTTTGGCTTTTGTCGTTTTAATTTGTTTTTTGTTTTTCTCATTTCTGTCGCTGCGTCCCTATCTGGCAATCTTTGTGTGCGTTCCCATTCGTACCATAAAAAACCTCGTATTTGGAGAAGAACATGAAGCAGAGGAAGACAGAGAGAGATACAAAACACCACCTAATACAAAAAAAGTTAAGAGAATCTTTGGAAACTGTATTGGGTCTGGTTTCGGAAACTCGTGGGTTTGTATGTTTCTATGGGCAATTGCTTGGGACGTCGTTCCAAGGTGGATAACTCTCTGAGCTCTCGGGCTATTTCTGGTAATGTTTCTGGGCCTTGTTCTTGTCGCTTCTATTTCATGCAGCTTGATGATCACTTTATGTTTTCTGTTTTGTTTTTATTGCTGCTGTTGTTGTTCAATCTTGTGTTTTGGGAATGTAGAGCTAAATGGCTTTCGTTACAGCCCTTAATTGGGTTTACAAGTGGGGTTTCTCTCTCGGGTTTGTTGGGGTTAGCTGTATTTCGATTTGGGTATTTGTTTTTGTCGCTGTGGAATTTGTTTTTGAGGTCTTCTTTCATGGCCGAGTCTTGGCAAAACTCTAAAGCTATAATCTTTTTGAGCGTAGTGGGGAGTTTTGATGAATTATGTCGGGGTTTGGTTGTTTTCAGTGAGAGTTTTGTAGGTTACGTTTCAAGAAGAGCATTTAATGTGTTTTTAGCAAAATGTCTCTGCTTCAAGACTTAACAGAATCTCATAGTATTGGGCTTCCCTTTGCTCTGTACCTGAACTCTGCTGCAGGATTATAGCTTTCTGGTGGTGAAACGGGGGTCATGAGTGTGGATTTCATTGGGTTCTTGTGGGTTTGGCTGTTTTTTACCTCGTTTTCTTATTTTGGGTGTTTGGCATTTACATCTTGAAAATGTACGGAAATGCTCTTGAAGGACCGTTATATTGAGTATATGCTGTAAATTTTTGTATGTGCCTTTTCTGTTAATTTATATTATGAGTTTTAAGGTTGTAACAGAAAGCCAAAGACGGTGTAAATGTTTTTGATTCCCTATATCATTCAGCATGAGCTTCTTGCCAGTTTTGAGGAATTTGGTTCTCACTGGTGGATTACCTTTCTGGGATGCATTTATTGCATCCAGGAAAAATTATTTTTGTTAGATTCCTCATTCTATTCTTATATGTCGTATCTAGCTGTTAAACTTGCTTTCTAAGGTTTGTCAGAAATGTTGATCCAAATTCTCATATACCATTTCACTTAGTATCATAAATAATAAATAATATTTAGATTTTGGTAGTTGGTGATGCTCAAAGAGATTTTGTTGTTCATCTAGAGTTGTGCAAATTTCTGATTTATGAAATAGTGTTTTCATCTAGAGTTATCTCCACCATGAAATTACCGTTCTCACTACATAATACCCTATTGTCATTTGCTTGAAATGGAATTACTTTTACCTCTTAATTACTCCAAAGTTCACCTTATCGTAGTTCATTAAGCTATTTAATGTTAAAACAGTCCAAGTTACGATAGAAGAAACTTTAGGAACTTGTTTCAAGGCTTTCTGAGATAATAACAAATTCCTAGTCGGAATGATTAAGATCGAATTTCCTCCAATGATCATAAACTAGTGCCAGATTTGGGATGCATAATTTCCATTTATATGGAAAAGACTGTGGTTGATTTTCAAGTTTGTTGTTTCAATGCATTTCCACATAATTAATATGCCTTGTCCATAATTGATTAAGATAGGATCTTCTCCGATGATTGTAAACTAGCGAGCTTGATTTTGGAATATGGAAATAACTCCGGTTGATTTTCAAGCCTGCTGTCTGATGATAACTTACTGGTAGAATTGGATCAGCTTGTTCACTTTTCTCTTGGCAGACTTGCCATCTTTGAAGTGTAATGAAGGGAATAAGGAGGTGAGGAAAAAAACCATCTATACTTTTCTGATGGTAGAAATCTGCCATCTCTCTAGGAGGAATAAAATGGCACAATTCCTTGTAAAAGTCTTCAATCATTGGTGGTTATGGTAGAGTTTTGCAGTTGTACTATTGGAGTACTAAGTAAAGCTCACAGGAGGTCCTGTTAGGTTAATACTGGTACTCCGATATGCAGGTGGCAATAGTGGCAGCTCTGAAAGTGGAAAGCTGGGAATATTATTTGACATAGCACTGAAAGTGGAAAGCTAAATACTTGAAAAGTTGGATATATCCGTGCCTTTGAATTTGGGGATGGGATGGTTTTAGTACTAAGACTACCTATGCACAAAAAGGCACCTACACCCACAAAAGAGGCATGCCAGTTGAGCATCATCCAGTCAAAAACGCATAAGCATAAGAATTTCACTTGGGATCAACATCTTCTGTGATCATCCAGAGATAAACTTAGTGAGGTAGATCCCCATTTTAGTACTGATAGAGGTTTTATGTGAAGCTGATTGGAAGTTGGTATTCTTAGGGTGGAGAACTATGGCCAAGTGGCCAGGATCCTTCGTGAGATCACCAAATGTAAAATAACATTGATGAGTTAAACAAAGAGGTACGCTGAGAATATTAGAATATTTATAGTATTTACGCTAATAAACTGAACTTATGTAAAATGGTGAATATATAATCTTTTGGAGTACCTTCTTTCCTATAAATACTTTGATCTTGCTGATGCTGAGATATAAATTATGTACCAGCATACCTAATTTCCTATTTGGCCATGATGGACTCCCCTTCTCAGTGGCAACTGTATTACCGTATCTTTTTCTGTAGGTATATTGCATATGGTCTGCAGGCATAAACACTGATGCCACATATGAAGGGTGGTTTATGTCTAGAAGTTTCCAACCAAAAATTAGTAGTTGAAAGGGCTTTGCATATTATGGTAAGATATACTAAAAATTTGGTTATTAATGCATATTATGTCAGTGAAGACTTGCGTGTGAAGCCTTGTAGCTTACATTAGAAGGGCAAAAGGTCCGGGGCTACAATGAGCTGAGGGGGAACAACATAATTAAGCGAATGCGTGAAGCCCAGTCAAACGGGCCATCCACCTTTGAATGGTGTTGGTCCTACAGACCGTGAACGGATTCGCCTGTGGCCTCTGGGCACACATGCACTTGTGTTTGTATCACACTAGAACGACTGCCATTTTTTTTTACATTGCAGTTCCCAATAAAAGAGAAAAAAAAATGGTCTTAAACTAATTCATCCAATTGATGAGCTTGTGCATATGCATTCTTTCTGGAATTTGGCGTTTATATGTGTTTTTGTTTCTGCTGGAGCCTACTCTTTAGTGTCACAAATCATCATACTGCTCTTGCAGGAGGCACAAAAGTTACCAGTAAAAGTGGCCACTCTTCTGTTTCTTCTAGTCTGTCAGTCCCAACACATAGTGACGAGTATACATCTGGAACTCTCCCCACTCCAAGATCTGAAGGTGACATATTGTCATCCCCAAATTTGAAAGCCTTCACATTTAGTGAGCTTAAAAATGCTACTCGAAACTTCCGTATTGACAGTCTCCTGGGGGAAGGAGGATTTGGTAATGTTTACAAAGGGTGGATTGATGAGCATACCCTTAGTCCTGAAAGGCCTGGATGTGGAATGGTCGTTGCTGTCAAGAAGCTCAAAACTGAAGGTTTTCAGGGCCATAAGGAGTGGTTGGTGGGTTTCTTTGTTATGCCTAAATACTCCTTTTGTTTAAATATTTGGTTTGGTCCATCTATTAATTACTGTTGGTTGCAGTCTGAAGTTAATCATCTTGGTCAACTTCATCATCCAAATCTTGTCAAACTTATTGGATACTGCGTGGAAGGCGATAACCGGCTTTTGGTATATGAGTATATGTCCAAAGGCAGCTTGGAGAATCATCTATTTAGAAGTACGTCAATATTTTTGGTCAAGATAACTTTCAATCATGGTTCTTCAAAAATCCAGCATGATATAATGTGCAGCCTGTATTCCTTCATTTACAATTTCACAAAATCAATGAACAAGCTACCAAGAAAGTTATTCTAACATCATTGAATTACTGGTTTTTACCATGCAACAGATAGGTATCTTGGATTGATAACTCTATACCTGTTGTGTTATTTTAGGGGGTGCCCAACCTCTTCCTTGGGCAATAAAGATCAAAGTTGCCATTGATGCTGCTCGTGGGCTCTCCTTCCTGCATGGCTCTGAACAACAAGTTATCTACCGTGATTTCAAGGCGTCTAATATTCTACTCGATTCGGTATGTTGATAGAAAATAGTAGCACTTTGGTGTGGTGAACAGTGGGCTTAAGCCCCCATGGGTGCAAGTCTTGTCATACTCGATTCGGTATGTTGATAGAAAATAGTAGCACTTTGGTGTGGTGAACAGTGGGCTTAAGCCCCCATGGGTGCAAGTCTTGTCAAATATCAATTGGTCAATTTAAAACCAAAGTTTACCAAAGGAGGAAGCAGAAGAAAGAGGAGAAATGGATGAAAGTTTTTTGCTTTTATTTTACTCTGTTTTTTCAAATCAATTTGACATACTTCATTTATGCTTGACCAACTAATTATATCATCATTCCAAGTTTCCCTCATTTATAGTGCCTTTTATGTATGCAGGAATTCAACGCAAAACTTTCAGACTTTGGTCTTGCAAAAGCAGGCCCTACTGGTGATCGTTCTCATGTTTCCACTAGAGTCATGGGTACTCAAGGCTATGCTGCTCCTGAATATATTGCTACAGGTTTTCACCTTATTCTGAACTTTACTGTACCATGCTTTTGTAGTCCATGCTACTGAATTTGTAATAGTTTAACTTCTATGCTTAGCGCTATTCGAGACTAGTTTCTGTGTTATCATCTTTGTGGCCAATGTCATCCAATAGGAATCATAGAATTGTAAGTCCACATACTTATTGATTAGTATTTGCATCGAACTTGCCTGATGATAGAATTTGTACAGGGCTTGTAAGGGATTAACATGTCAGTCACTGGAAAATTGAGTAATGCATCTATATGCCTTTATTTTGATTGTATCGTCTATATTTATAATATAAAAGAGTGTCATACATGCAGACTGATGCTGTGCCCTACAAGTTTTGGGAATATGAATATACCATAGCCTCAAATCCATTCCTATACACATATAATAGCACCACTTGACTTCCTACAGGTGCTGGTGAATGATGGGTGTTTCTAGTTTTTATTCTTGAAATTAATTGTTGAAGCACTAGAATAGCTATACCTTCATGTGCTTTTGAGGTATGTAGTTCTGTGCTCTTTATCCAATTGCTAGAACAACCTCAGAATAAAAATTGCTTTCATTATTTTCTTTAATAATGATTCATGTTGGATTATCATGGTGTCAATGTGCTTTTTACACCGCCTTCTTGCTACTGTACCCTAAATACTCCTTTGTTGAGCAGGTCGGCTAACTGCAAAGTGCGACGTATACAGCTTTGGGGTTGTGCTGTTGGAACTACTTTCTGGGCGCCGTGCTGTTGATAAAACAAAAGTTGGTTTGGAGCAGAATCTTGTGGATTGGGTAAAACCCTATTTAGGTGATAGACGAAGGTTATTTCGGATCATGGACACCAAGTTGGAGGGTCAGTATCCTCAGAAACCAGCTTATGCAGCTGCCATCCTTGCATCTCAGTGTATCAGTGAGGCGAAACTCCGGCCACAGATGTATGAGGTTTTAGCCATCCTAGAACAGCTCCCAGCTGCCAAATATGCAAATAGCCCAGCCTCTAGCCCTTTGTTGAAGTCCCCTCTGAGAAACAGTCGCCCTCCACCTCTTAATCTAAAGCCCCAGAGGGTCCCCACTGCCATCATCTCATATGAAATCCCCGCGGGGAAGATGAGCAAGAGCTAAGTGTATTAGATAACTGACTACCTCACAGTAAATCCCTTCGTTTTTGGGCCTTCTTTAGTTGGTAGCTCCATGAGAAAGTTTTGTGGGCTTCTGATGTGACCAAGTATCTAGGATAGTCTTTTACCTCATAGAGAAATTTGTCATCTTCATCTTCATCATCATCATCTCCATCAACCAATCAAGAGCAATGGGCATCATTGGCACCATTATCAACATCGTCATATTTCCCATGCTTTTTACATACAATGTCATGTAACCTATTTAGTTTAGAGAAATGATTTTGTATTGCTAGCCTTTTTACATGCATCAAATGATAGTTTGGCTTCTGATTGTGTGGCGTTTTGCATCCTACATCATGTTTTAACGCATGACACTTATTCTAAGGAGTATCAGCTAAGTTAGATCTTTCACAGGTTTAATTTCTCACGCTTTCCTTCACTTTGATGAGCTCCATTTTCTTTGGTAGAAGATTATGGTATTTGTTGAGTAATGCTATTTAGTAGACTTTTTATACGACTGTCATACAACTAAGATTGACATGAAAATCTGCATTTGGATCTACGAGTACTTGTAAAAAAAAAAAAAAAAGAGACTGATTTTCACTACCCTACTTTCAAAATAGAGAACTTAAAAAATTAGTGGCTTAGAACCAGTTGGGTTATAAGCAAAGCCGGAGTGTTTGTCATATATATATATATATATATATATATATATATATATATATATTGAAGTGAATCTACTGACATGTCTAAATAAACCCTATAGGGACTACAAAATGCTGTCTTTGATTGGACAGAACATCTTTGTAGCACGAAAGGACAGATATTTAGCATTAAACAAGAGAATGGACCCGCTTAAATTATATTCTTCTATTTGTATTTATACAAAATAAACCAAAAAATTATTATGAATAAAACTACATAAATATATTAATGACTTTTAGTGTGAACAAAATCAATTAAACACCAAAAAAATCAGTAATTATTTGTAAAAGATATTTCACGTCAAAAATAATAGAATTAAAAAATGGTCAAGTTCGCCAACCATGTTATGTTATTGTTGGAACCAATAAGTAATGCTATTATTCACACTAAATTTTTACATTATTCTAATACTAATTTACGTGACGTGTTTTAAGGTGTTAATTTTTTTTGTTTTTATAAGTATAACAACTTTAAATACAAACTTTATGTGAAAATTAATGCGAATAGTAACATTATTGGTATGAAAAGAGATGGTTGGATTGTTTTTGGCCCGTAAACAGTCAACCCGTGTTCGACCCTTACCATATCCAGCCTGATCAGATCAACCCGACGACCCGACCTTTGTGTGCATTTTGTCTTTAGAGACACGTATCAGTCTGACCTGACCCGACCTATTTTTAATCCAAGACTGGAGCCCCGTATACTCCAACAAGACTATGTTTTGACTTTTGATTGCCCCTAAAATAAAACGGAGAGGAGGGTGTTTTCAAGTTCCATGCCAGCTTCTGCAAATTCGTCGATCAACCTGGTAATGATCACCAGCTCCTCCGATCTACAAGTAGTTGTTTTTAATGGATTTTCTCAATTATAATCATCTTACTTTCGTATCCAATCGCGGAATTTGTATCTTTTTGTTAATTTTTTTGGGTAACCAGGCATTAAATTCGGTGGAGGAATGATTAAAAATCTTGATATTTTTGCAGATTTTCGAAGTGGGTTTTTGAGGATGGTTCTGGTGTTGGCCTTGGGGGATTTACACGTGCCCCACAGGGCACCTGATCTGCCTGCAAAGTTCAAGTCCATGCTTGTACCTGGCAAGATCCAGCACATCATTTGCACTGGAAATCTTTGCATTAAGGTATGCTTGATGTCTTCGATCCTGCCAATGCTTTTCTGGGCTTGTCTTATAATCTATTATAATGGGTTTCTGAGTTAGTTTTACTGGGTTGTTCTTTCTGTTTGGTTGCGAAGAAAAAAAGTTGGGGCGAAGAAAAAGGGAAGGAACTAAATTTGGGGTTTTACATTGTTTATGGTAGTCATCTTTGTTAACTGGGACCTGAAAACAAATGGGTCTGTTGAGTTGAGGCTAATATAAGTAGTTCACTTTTTTTTTTTGAGCTTATGCATGTTTGGAAACCGAAATGACACAACCATTGAACTCAAGACATTATGTTCTTATCTTTTGCTCTATATTGTAAGGATTGTAAGACTTTCTATACGAGTCATAGGCCATTGAGTGCTTTCCTGCATTTGGTTAATTTTGTGAACGAATGCTTGATGGATATACTTGGGGGCAGCTTTGATGTCTTGTGGAAGTAGTAGAGTTGCTCCTTGGAGCTTTACTTAGGGTTTGGAATGCTCTCCTCTTGTTTTTGTTGGCATTAGATGTATCTGCATATGTTTTTCCGACAGTTATTTAATGTGAGGGAGCTTTATAATTGCTGTAGATGGCCTTGAACGATTGTGGATTTTGGTGATGTTTACTATCAAAGCACTGGCTCATATGTTCAAATGCTACATAAAATACAATGGCCGACTCAATTTAGTATGAGACATACTGAAACTCTGTTAATGAATCGCTATGGAGGGTGGAAACATGAAATTTGAAATTTCTCCTTTGCGCCTACCTGAATCTCTCTGTCTCTTTAGCTGATGTTTGCACGCTTCATATTTTCCAATAAACCTTGTATTCACCTCAAATGTGGGGTTTGAAACTTTTGTTTTTTCTTCTTAATAAATTGATATTTTCTTTATTCACCTGTAGATCTCTTTGTAAAAGACATACCAAGTATTAACATTTAGGTTTTGTATTGGACTTTGCATTGTAGAGTTGCCACATTTTATTGTAACCTGGAGTCAACTTTTGCGAATTTCTTAAATTGGTTCCTGCAGTTGGTGGCAGTTTTCCAGAACGGGTTTTTGTATTATTCCATAGTTAGAGTATCTAAATTTTATTTGTTTGTTTGAGTACTTTTTGATTTCTGTCTTACACCCACTCAACTTGTTTTTACTAGCATATGTAATTTCTTTCTTCCCCGTCTTACTGTCTCAGACACATTTAAGTGTTTATTCTTGTAGTTGTGCAACTGCTGATTCCTACCCTCTTTATTCTTAACGCCCTAACTATACAGGGAGTGTGAACTTTTAAAAGTCATTTTGGCAGTACTTATTTTATGAATATTTGGGCACTGGCTCATAATTTTGCAATGATATTTCCAGGAAGTTCATGACTACTTGAAGACTCTTTGTCCTGACTTGCATATTGCTAGAGGTGAATATGATGAAGAGACACGCTACCCAGAGACCAAAACACTAACTATTGGACAGTTTAAGCTGGGAGTGTGTCATGGTCATCAGGTTTGATTTCCCTTTGTCTCTTCATTGTTCTATAATTTTTCTTCCTATTTCTTCATTCTCTCATAGAATGATCTGAACTTAGATAATATATGAATTTCTTCATTTCCTGCAATCATTCTCGACCTTAAAGCATAATTAATATCTTGGTTTTCTTATGGAAAAGGTGCAAGTTATGTTTGTTTGTTCATTTTAGTAGGGATTACTTCACCTCTTTTATTTAAATTGGTTTAATGAACATTTAATTGGAGTGAAACCACGAACATGAGGATTTATATAATGATGGGTATAGTTGGCAGAAGTTTTGTGACTGGCACCATTTCTTATCTAGAGAATTATTTTTTTGGGACTTATAACTAGGGAAGTTGTATTTGCGGAAAAAGAAAAACTCAATGGTTTTGAGGGTATGTAGTATGTGAGAAACCCGAGCTTTCATCAATAATCTCTTTTTAGCACTATCACTATTGTTTTTCTATCTGGCCAATCTCATTTGTAATGGATGAAAGTTGATTCGAAATGTTGAAGTCTAGAGTTAAAAAATAGAGAAAAATTCACTTACTCCCCATGAATTGACAGGCCATGGCCAATCGGCAAAGGGAAGGATGGCCGATTGGCGGATCAAACAATGGCAGAAATAAAGAGGGCAACGAAGTAATGAGATCGGTGGAGGGAGTAGCAAGATTGGCAGCGGGATCTTTGAGATGTGGGTAGGGGGGTCATGGTGGTTGGTGGCTATGGTGTTTCGTGTGTCAGAGGAAGATGGGAAAATAAGAAGGGTGAAGAAGGGAAAAAAAAAAAAGGCTTGGTAACAACTCATTTGTGCCTCAGGTGTGTTGTGTGTGAATCCTGAAACACTGAAAGAAAAATGCAAATGAGAAGCCAGCTCGCAAAGGTCTCCAGAGATTCTGATTGTGGCTCTTATGTAGAGGTTAGGGAGAATGAATTTGTAAAATCTACCATAAACTAGGGTTAAAACAGACCAAGGAAAGGAAAATTGCCTTTTCATTCCTAGAAAATAGGTAAATAAATTTTTTTTATATAGAGATGCCAAACGCCCCAAGTTGAGCATTTGCATGTATTCTTTTGATTATTTCTGGAAGTTTCCCTATATTTAAGCTGATAGTAATTATTTTATAATTGATTTGATTTATCTAAAGGTTATTCCTTGGGGAGACCTAGACTCACTGGCCATGCTCCAGAGACAGCTGGATGTAGACATCCTTGTAACAGGTCATACTCATCAGTTCACGGCTTATAAACATGAGGGAGGTGTTGTTATAAATCCGGGGTCTGCAACGGGTGCCTATAGCAGCATCACCTATGATGTTAACCCTAGCTTTGTGCTCATGGACATCGATGCCCTACGTGTTGTGGTCTATGTTTATGAACTCATCGATGGAGAGGTTAAGGTTGACAAGATCGATTTTAAGAAGACAACCACTGCAAGTCACTCTGCTCATTGAAAACAGTTTCTATTTCAGTCTTTTAGACCTTTTTCTTTCTTTCTTTCTTTCTTTCTTCCTTCTTCTTTGTTGGGATTCTTGTAAATCCGGTTGGTTTGTGATTTATGGTGATCCCAATGTTTGTGTATGCAAGTGATAGTGGAAACTTTTACTTTTTTAGGATGGACCCCAGGATAGGTTTGTATGATTTTACAGTATCTGATAAATTTGTGATCCATTTATGAACAAATGGTGAGACTTCTTGTTTTATATTGGATAAGCCACAGAAAGTGAAGGTAACTGGGTATTTGATTCAACTGAACATTTAATGTTTCATGGCCCCCTTGCAAATATTGTTTGAGCATCATTGAAGCAGAAACAAACCGGGTAAAAATTTGGTTAAAAGTTTGATGTCGACGCTTTCAAAGTCGAATGTCTAATTCATACTACTAGTAACATTGTTCTTCTTATTAGTAGGTGAACAGAGAAGGTAGGGTTTCTTGGAGAGACTTAAAGAACTTAAAGAGCATGGATTTGCTGGTAAGATTGATCACTTTTGAATGATTGTGTGAAGCCAAGCAATTAGGTATATTGAGAAAGGAGGACCTACTTGACTATGTAGCTTTGAAATTAAGCACCGGAGCAAGTGCACCAAAAAAGAAAATTGCCCGACCAAAAAATATTAATCCTTTTTCCCAATATAACAATATAGCTTGAAAATTAATGAAATAAAAACCACGATCGAGTAAAAATCCAAGAAAACAACTCCTAATTCTGGTTGTATAAACAGAGTAAGTGACCTCAAGTCCCACGTGGACATCAAAATTTCTGTCGGTTATATATAACGGTCACAGGGCAACTAACTATTTTCTTTAGCTTCAAAGTCACTTCTTTCCTGAATCTGATTGGTAGATTGCTTTTTTTATATATCCATAAATTAAGACCCACTTACCAGAAAGAAAACACATACTTCTTCTTCTTCTTCTTCTTCTTCTTCTTCAAGATGTCTAGCATTACATCCCTTTCCCTTCCTCATCGTTGCGAGGCATGGAAGCCCGAAAACTTCACCGAACCTGACAGTTCTTCACCATATCATGAGTTCTTCATTGAAGTTTTTGCTCAGTTTGAAGCAATGGAGGAAGACGGCCAGAGGGTCACAAGCCCCACGAAATATAAAAAGTTCATCATGCCACGGGACCTTTTGATGAAGGGCAGCACATCATGGTCATCGATATCCAACATGCTTTCCCAGATGGACGTGCCCTACAATTTCCAGCCATTCATGATCCAAAAGATCTCAACTTTTGCTCGCGAGCTAGCCTGTGAGGCTGACAGCATGTGCCGCAAGACTATTCCGATGGTGGTGGCTCTCACCGTTGCACTAGGCACTCAACAACAGGGGCTTTCACCGTCGGTTCGTGCAAGCAAATCATCGGTTGAGGCATTGGAGAAGGTCAAGATAGAAGGTTTTCCAACGCAATGCGTGGTGTGTTTGGAGGATATTTTGATGGGGTCGGAAGCCGCCCGCATGCCTTGCTCGCATGTCTACCATGGAGATTGTATTGTGAATTGGTTGAAGAAGAGTAATCTCTGTCCATTGTGCAGGTTTCAGATGCCTGCTGAATGAGCGAAACAAGAAAATTTGTTTCTTTTTCTCTTGGTGAAAATTAGATTTTTTTTTTTTTATCATAATCTGTAAAGAGTTCAATAAGTTTATACTTATTCAAGCTTATATTAGTTATTTTCTTTTATTGTCTAAGTTCTCTGAGGTTCACATAAACTCAAATTTTCTTTAACCAGATTTCTGTTGTATTTGTTTCTTTGCTGGATCTTTTTCTTGATGGTGGAAAGATCCTCTTGTAACCCCCATTTTCTCTTCTCATCTATGAAAAAGAAGAAAATTTCTACTTCTTTTTTTTTTTTTTTTGGAAATTATTGTTCTATGTGTATTGGCCTTTTAGCAGTTGAAAAGGTAATATGGCTTTGTCCAAGAAACCTTGTGACAGAATTAGTTGAAGTATACCCATCACCACTTACCGATGTGTCTATGAAAATGTAACTGTGACAGAATTAGTTGAGGTAGAACTATCATACCTGTAAAAGTATGTTTTCTGCTCTAGTTTGGAGTTTGAGAGACACTATAAAATATGGATTTATTTTTAAGGTTCAATCACATTTTAGTTGGTCTTTTCTAGTTCGTAATACATGCATTGTCCCATTGATGTAGCTGTAGAAATATTTTCAAAATTAGTTATTAAATATTATTTTATGTCTTGAAAATCTTTTAAAATTGAAGGTTTTAAAGAGCATTGAATGAAGAGAGTCTCACATTGGAAAGAAAAAAAGTGAAGTTGACATTTATAAGGCTCAACAAACTTTAAGCTATTAAAAAAGCTTGGGTGTACTCTAGTATACACTAGTACTTTGCACCGGATGCACATGCGCATGGGCTGTAGGGCGCTAGTCGTGCATTTGGCACCGGAGCTCGGAGTGATCTGATTATGACCATTCATTTTTGAACGATCAAGATCATTCGATCTAGTGATTTGATCTAAACTATAAGATGCTTTTTAAGTAGATCCAGTGGTTGGATTTACTAGACAGTAATTAAAGTTAATTGTAGAATCAAATTAACTTTGATCTAACGGTTGAGATTAAATAATTAATATCTAATTATTATTATTATTAGATAATTGTTAATCTAACGGTCAGAATTAAGTGTCTGTTGAATAAGCAGTTTGATTTCAAAATTCAAAACAACAGTTTGATTTCGAAATTCAAAACAATAGTTTAATTTTGAAATTTGAAATTATCTGAGCAGTTGAGTGGATAATTATCTCTGATTATTCAATTAATTTAAAAACTCTTTTGTAATTTATTTTAATATTATTAGAGTCTTTGTCTCTTGATTGGATAGAAAAATATGAGGGTATTTTTGGGTTTAATTTCATTTTTTGCATAACGCAATTAAATACAGAGGTTTTTTGGGCTCCATTGTATCTTAGAGAAATATTTGCTGTTACCCTCTTGCATACCATATCAGGCAAATAATTTATGACATTATAACACACCTTAAGGAACAATTTCGTTTGGAAAATGTTAAGTGTTCTTCTTGTGTTCTCATAGTGTCCTCTCAATTGTGATATGGCTTTTAAAATTATCGTTGAATTTGAAATTATCATTATTGACTTTTAATCTATTGGTGATTTTGAAAGCCATTGGGAGGACACCAAGAGAATATTAGAAGAACACCTAGCATTTGCTAGAGTGTGATCGAAACATTTGGAATCGAGAATAACAAGGAAGAAAACAATTCCTAATAAGGAAGAAATTGTATGGCATAGGATTACTATCTTATTATTATCATTTATGATTTGTAATCCTATTGTAATCCTATTAGGATTAGGAATATTATTTATTATTAGGAGTCTCAGTAGCATTTAGATTAAGATTTCTATTAAAATTTGGCTTAGGAGTCTCAAGGGTAGACATATTATCCTATAAAATTGTCTAAAATTCCTCTAATTACCCTAGTATCTTAAAAGAATTAAGATTTACTGCAATTAGTTACTCAAATTGCTAGTAAGTTGGGAGTTAATGCAAGAAAGCCTATATAAGACCATTTATTTAAATAAATTTTTGGTTGTCCGACCACCTATCTACGTTGGTATGTTCATAAAAATCTCTCCACCTTGTTTAATTGCCAACTTAACTTGCCAGGAAAGCGAAGCAAAACAAAACGAGAAGAACCATTTTAGATGAGATTGGCAATTTATATATCTTCCTCTTTTTCATAGACAAAAAAAGTATAAGTCTTAGAAGACCGATGTTACACCAACAATTCTTTTACAACTTGCTAGCATGTGTTTGGAGTCACGTCATCGTCGCCCACAAAAAAAAACTGTAATACCTTCCAATCACAAGTTAACACATGTCAACAAATTGTAAAAAAATAGTAGGTCTAGCAATTTTCAAAAGAATCATGAGATAACATTTTTGGCTAACAAACAGGAAAATGAGAGACCAAAGTTCACTATTATTGCCTTGATTCCTAAAAAAAATGTTCTAGTGAGCCGTGAATCTATAAACCATGACATGCTTATAGGTCTGTCCCGGATTTACAATCTGCGAAGGGAAATTGGGGTTATTAACAGAGTCAGGGAACCCCTGTGTCTCCAAGCAAATTGCAGCATGCTGTAAATATTTGTAACCACCTTTCCCCTTCACATTGTGCAACAAATTACCGCTGTAAAACTGTAAACCAGGTTGATTAGTCCACAGCTCCATTCTTCTGCCTGATTTACTGTCATTTACCACGGCCGCCTTCTTCAGGTGAAAATGGCTTTCACTGTCTAGGACATAGTTGATGTCATATCCATTAGATAGCTCATTCAACCTGCTGCCAATCTGCTGGGGTTCCAGGAAATCATATGGTGTTCCTTTGATGGGGATAATTTCTCCGGTGGGGATGAGTTGGGCATCCACCGGAGTAATCTTTGACCCGAAAAGCTGGAGACTGTGTGACAAGATGTTGCCACTCGCTTGGCCACCAAGATTCCAGTAGGTATGTTGAGCTAAGTTCACTGGTGTGGCCTTGTTGAGAGGCTGGGCTTCCATTATTACGGCTAATTTGTTTGTCTGAATCAGCCTGTATGTCACTGACACAGAAAGATCACCAGGAAAGCCTGCATAAAGTCAACACAGATCTCAGAAATGATGAATTATATATATATTCTTCATGCCCCAAAAAGAATTTCCAATCAGTAAATTTGACACAAACCCAACACCAAAAAGTTAGCCAGTTAGGACTAATCTACAGTCTAATAGACATGCAAACCCGACACACAAACATGAATTGTTATCCCTAGTGACAAACAGGGACCAATGTGATCGATTGAATATCACCATCTATATTTAAGAAGAGGAGAAAAATAGAAGAAGAAAATTATATATACCTTCTTCACCATCAAAGCTGTGATAGGTGAATGTGACATGACTATCTGCTTTATAGCTCTCTACAGTCCATATAACATCACTATATCCTTTGGGGCCACCTGATATTAAACACCAGAAATTAATTATTCCAATAATAAAAAAATGTAGATCCCAAAGAGGATTATATATGTTTGAGATTACAAACAAGGAAAATGATGAATATTACCATGGAGCATGTTCTTTCCTTCATTAGCAACTAATTTATACTTGGTGCCATTCAAAGTGAATTGAGCCTTTCCAATTCTGTTAGCAACACGTCCAACAATGGCTCCAAAGTAGGTTGTATCCTTCTGCAAAAGTCATTACAAACTCTAGCAAAATATACATACACAAGAAACTAATAAATTGCAGGCAGAGAGAAAGTAAGCTGACGAATTTCACCTTGTAACCCTTCACTGAGTCAAATCCTAGAACAACGTCATCTAGCTTCCCTGATAAAAGAAAACCAATGAAATGATGAGGATTTATCTTATCACAAAAAAAAACAAAGAATTTCCATACTGTCTAACCATGAGCTGCCATTTCACCTAAAACCAATTGGTGATAAGGGAGACAAAAGAAGTGAGCCAACAATCCCTCCCTCATGATAACACTCTCCCTCAACTCGACCCCATCACTTTCTTGTTCTAATACCATTTGTTGGACCGTGAGCTACCATTCAACCTAAAACGAATTGGTTGAGGGAGATAAACTCAAGTCTTTTACAGACTTCAACATCATGCCTAGTAGATAGGGTCGGCCCAACCCTTAGGCGAGTTAGGCCGCCACTCTAGTGCTCCCAATTTAATAAGGAGCCCAATTAAACAAAAAAAATTCAATAAAAAAATTTTAAACCATTATTATGGTTCATATTCTTTCATTAAGGCCCCCTATTCAGAATTTTGATCATCTCTAGTTCATTTGAACTGAAGAATATCAAATTAGTTATGGTGGAGGAGTATTTTTGTCATCTCAAAAAGTGAAAAAAAAAAAAAAAAACAAAAATACCCTTCTACAATAACTAATCATTTGATCTAGTTCCCCTAATCCTGATAAATAAATAATTTTAAAAATGGCCCCAATTTAAGGCCCCCTACTTAATTTTAAAAAAAAAAAAATGCATTAACATCATTTGATTCTCCAACATTATGAAATAAATAAGGCTTAAAAAATCGAGAACAATAAATATGTGAATCAAATCATAATCAAATATTCAACCCTAATTACGTGTAATTATGTTAGACATGTCCAGCCGAAGAAAAAAAAAATCTAGAAGATTGTGTTAAACCTTTCAAAATCAAATGGGGAAAAGAAATAAATAAATAAATGCTAGAAGGTTGAAAATGAAGAGGCCATTAAAATCGAGAGAGAGGGGCAGGAACAAACCGAATTTATCAGGGAGAATAACAGACTGCACAACTGCACCATAGTTGGTGAGCTTCACAGAAAAATTTCCTCTCTTCAGCTCATACACTCCAACTTTCACCTTTGCCTCGGAGCCATTAATATTAACAAACAAAAGAAACAAAAGAGCCACCAGAAGAAAGAACCACGACAAAGGAACCTTGGCATCCATTTGTAATAATTGTAAATAGATAAATGTTATAATAACTAATGATAATAATTAATTGTTTCAACAAATGCTGGCTGGAACCTCACCTTTATATGGGGAAGGGGAAGAAGAGGAAGGAGATTGAGTTGCAGTAAAAATAGTCAAAAGATTTTCGGATAAGGATCTTTGAAAAGTTATCGGGGGTACACGTCCGTAGCAGAATTCAAGGATAAGTACTATATATTTAATCTGTTACGATAACATTAGGCTAGCCAACTAGGTACACGTATACGCGAGGCTGTCGAATCAGATAAATTTATTATATCAGATGTAAAAAAAAACAAAACAAATAACGTTGGCAGCCAACTAGCTAGGAAAACGCCGCAATGCACGTGGATGCACGCATGATCTAGCTTATGCGCTAATTTTGATGGTGGAATTATTCATGACTACTCTATAATCTTCAAGAATTACAATATATTCGAAATTCTTCATTATAATTTAATTTTAAAATTTAAATGCATCTTTATTAATTAAAAAAGATATACTATAAAAATATATCTTACATTTTTTAAAATAATTTGGCTCTTCAAAATTCACTTTATCTAGTTTATCTAATGAATTTTTAAAAACTCCATACATCAGATTAACTATATTTTTATCTATATCATTTAAATATTATTTTTTTTACTCTTTATTGGGGAAAAAAGAAAACAGGTGAGAGAAACAATAAAAAATAAAATGGCTCCCTTGAAAAGTGTTGCTACATTTAGCTTTTGTTTTTTGCTCTTTCAATCAAATATCCATTTTGCGATTTTTTTCTTTTTGGCTAATCCAATGTACGTAAAGGGTTTTTAACAAATCTGATTAGCTATTTTAGATAAAAGTAACATTCAGCTCTTCTATTGTGAAAGTTAGAGATTTAATGCTCTCTCATTAAGGTTGAAAGATGGAATAAATTAAATGCTATAAAAGAAGAAGATCATGGAAAGTCTGGAAAGTATTAAAGAGGATGGAGTCTTGTTCACTTAGAAATCTCTTTGTAACTTTCCACTTTTCACTCTCTATTTCTCCTCCTGAAGTCTCATTCAAAAATTGATATCTTCTTCAGTTTCATGATTTTCTTTTGCCTTGACTACAATTCAGGTTCTTGAATCAGTCTTCTATATATGTTTGTTACAATTGCTTTTGCAGGGTGAAAAAAAAAATTCAAAATTAAAATTGATAAAATCGTAAGCAATGTCACAAGAAAAGATTAAATGAATTAACATATTATCAATTGAAAAAAAGATGAATATAAAAACTTAATTACAAATTTTGCATCCCAAAAAGTGAGAAAAATGATTTTTTTTTTTTTAGTTAATTAATATATAAATATAAGAAAATGCCTCATTTAAATTTGTCGCCTACGCCTGAAAACCTATCAAGTCAGCCTTGTGCGCAATATATGGGCTAAAAAAAAAAATTGACTTTAAAAATGATACGACTTTGATTACTTTCTGTAAAGAATGTATGTATACAACTATCTAAACCAAGTTCCCCAGGAGAAAAGGAAAATAGAAAAATCAAGTATACGATGATATGGTAACAAAATGATCAGCTGCAAGCCTACTATGAATACCAATCCAGAGATAACAAGTAACATGGAATTATCGATGAACAAATCGGATGGTCATGACCACACGTTGAATGCCTGCGCCCCACGGGCAACCTTGATAACAAGTAACATGGAATTATCGATGAACAAATCAGATGGTCATGACCACACGTTGAATGCCTGCGCCCCACGGGCAACCTTGATGAAAACATCTTCCAATGTGGTGTCAGCCAGACCCCATGCAAATACTGTGAACTTGCTCTTTGCATTCTCCACTGCATGGAAAACATCAGCAATTCTGATCTCATGTTTAGGCAGCTCAAACTTCTGGGTTCCAGAGAGGAGGTATATCTTGTTAGCATTTGGGGAGAGATGCTGCACCATTTTCTCCACATCTTCCTCGTGATCCGGAGATGTTGTCATGGTAAACACATAAGATCCTCCATATCTACCTTTAAGCTATCAAACACAATTGGAAAACCAAGTGTTACTGAAAAACATTCTACTTCAAATTTGGCTGAAATTGCTAAAAACTAGCTCTGAAGAAAATTTCAACTAGAAATCAACAAAATTTTACATGAAATTGCTTTAGTACAGTGCAAATAGGTTTGGTTACAACAATTCCACCCACCCACGTGCAGTACTAGTTTAAGTGGTTTAACAAATCACCTACATTCAATTAGAAAATGCAGAATAATGAAATACCATGCATATGCATTTTGTCAAGAAAGTTGTGCATTTTTTTTTTAAAAAAAAAAAACTTAGAAAAGTAGATATTAATTTTTTCACACTATTTCACTTCCCATTGTTGTTCCATGTTCCCTTTTTTAGAGGGGGTTGCTGCATCCAAATCCTTGTCCCTCGTTAAAACATAGAATTTTGTCCCTTTACACAAATTATTGGAAAATACTCCACTAAAAATCGTTTGATGGGAAAAAAAGAAGAAGCAATGAATAGAGCACGCCTGCAGGAAAGGAGGTGCACAAGATATAGCCATGGTGGAGTTATCCAATTTGATACAGTAACTCTGTTCAAATATATTAGTATTTATTCCTCATGTTCATTATATTCATGAAATAACTGTTTCGTCTTGCTTCCAGAAAGATTTCTTTTTCACTTAATAGTGAGGATTTCAAAACAATATGTAGAACTAGGCAATACATATCGTATTTAACCTTATGGCAATATCCAAGTATCTTGCACAGTTCAACGTACTCATATATCGAAGAAATCAGACATGCTAAAATTTTTACGCACCGTTCTTTTAACAAGAGAGGTCGCAAGAGATCTCATATATGAATGATGCAAAGAGAGCCCTTGCATGTCAGAGGATATAAATAACATGAAGAGTACTTGAAATGAAGCCAACACAATATGGAGGATATAATATTGAAGTTAAGATACCTCTTTAGGATTTCCTATGCACTGCAAGCTGCCATCTACAAAGATTCCTAATCGATCACACAAAACCTCAGCCTCTTCCATGGAATGTGCTGAAAATACAAAAACAATTTCTATCAGTAAATTAATGAGGTAAAAAGTGATGTTATGCTGTTCTCTCATAAAAAAATGTGCAGAATTTAACTAGGATGGGACAATATATAGCCACTATATAATAGGTTATTTCTGGTGATTCAAATTCTACAATTACAGAGAGAGAGATAGAGAGAGAGAGAGAGAGTTTTTACTGGTGAGAATGATTGCCCGATTTTGCTTTGCGCGCTTCACAACATTCCATAAATTGTTTCTTGAGGCTGGATCTAATCCAGTACTGGGCTCATCCATATAAACAACCTTGACAAATTTCCAAGAATTAGACCACAAGTAGAAGAACAGAGCTTCCCTATCCAAAAAAATTCTCATATGGTGAAGTAGATTGAACAGAGATGAAAACGTACTTTGGGATCACCAATCAATGAAATCGCAACGCTAAGCCTCCTCTTCATACCTCCACTATATTTCCCAGCTTGTTTGTCAGCAACCCCTCCGTTAAAAAGGTTTACACTCCTTAGAGATTCTTCCACTGCCTGCAGCAACAAAATGGCAGTAGAAAATAGGAAGTCAAGAGTTCTGCAAAAAGGTCTACAAAACTTTTTTGTTTTTTGATAAGTAAAAGGGCTACAAAACTTAAGGGTTGCTTATTCTGTTCCTTAATGACCTTTTTAAGGATAATAATCAAAACTACAACTTATAAACTAGTTTCAATGATGATTTATCAAATCAAATATTTATTTCTAGATTTTCTAAAAACAAAATCTACAAGGGCGTGCTAAATTTTCTGAGTTTCAATTGCTCTCAAATGCAAATGAACCCTCTCAAGACAATATCGAATCAAACAAGACATCTACTTACTCGTGTTAAGGCAGAACCTTTGAGGTTCTTCAGTCTACCATAAAATAGTAAGTGCTCCCTTCCTGTTAGAGTTTCCCAGAGCAGGCTAAAATTGCCAAAGAAAAAATATATTAGGAATTTTACATTTAAAAGAGAGAGAGAGAGAGAGAGAGAGAGAGAGAAAGAAAGAGAATTGCTTCCTTGACATGGAGGAAACTAGCTTACTCATGTTGTGGACATACACCCATACTGGTATATATTCCCTCCATATGAGTCAGTATATCCAGACCGTCAACATATGCTGTTCCAGAGGTTGGCTTTGTAAGACCAATCATCTGTCAATGGACACATGTAGATTCTTGAATAACTCAGAAAGAAGACGAGAAAATGTATTACTAATATGGCAAGAAAATATGCCAAAACATGAAGATTAACCCCATTTGACAAACCTTCACAGTGAAGACTGGAAGGATGTTATAGAGAAGCAAAAATAAGGCAAGGGCAACCAA